>NC_143024.1:71376982-71429482 GCF_057628025.1 Oncorhynchus mykiss
CTAAACAGTTGAGATGTGTATGTTACTTGAACTCTGTGAAGCATTTATTTGGGCTGCAATCTGAGGAGCAGTTAACTCTAATTAACTTATCCTCTGCAGCAGAGGTAACTCTGGGTCCTCCATTCCCGTGGCTGTCCTCATGAAAGCCAGTTTCATCATAGTGCTTGATAGTTTTTGAAATTGACTGACCTTCATGTCTCAAAGGTAATGATGGACTGTCATTTCTCTTTGCTTATTTGAACTGTTCTTGCCATTATGGACTTGGTCTTTTACCAAATAGGTCTATTGTCTGTATAACACCCCTACCTTGTCACAACACAACTGATTGGCTCAAACGCATTAAGAAGGAAAGAAATTCCACAATTTAACTTTTATCAAGGCACACCTGTTAATTTAAATACATTACAGGTGACTGACTACCTCATGAAGCTGGTTGAGAGAATTCCAATAGTGTGCAAAGCTGTCATCAAGGAAAAAGGTGGCTACTTTGAAGAATATAATAGAGAAACTATATTTTGATTTGTTTAACCCTTTTGTGGTTAATTCAAGATTCCATATGTGTTATTTCATAGTTTTGATTTGATGTCTTCACTATTATTCTACAATGTAGAAAATAGTAAAAATAAATAAAAACCCTTGAATGAGTAGGTGTGTCCAAACTCTTGACTGGTACTGTATATATATATATATATATATATATATATATATATATATATATATATATATATATATATATATATATATATATATATATATATATATACAATACCTTTGGAAAGCATTCAGACCCCTTGACTTTTTCCAAATGGTGTTACATTACAGCCTCATTCTAAAATGGATTAATTTAAACAAATTCCTCAGAAAGTTACACACGCTGTTCCTATCCTGTTTCATGTCCGTTGTTCTTTAAATGTTCTCCCTGTACCTGCTTTCTAAGGTCTCCAGTGTCGATGCTTACTGTTTCCAAAGATCATCCTTGAGATGTTTCTACAACTTGATTGGAGTCCTGTCTATAGAAAGTCCCACAGTTGACAGTGCATGTCAGATCAAAAACCAAGCCATGAGGTCGAAGGTATTGTCCGTAGAGCTCCGAGACAGGATTGTGTTGAGGCACAGATCTGGAGAAGGGTACCAACAAAAATTCTGCAGCATTGAAGGTCCCCAAGAACACAGTGGGCTCCATCATTCTTAAATGGAAGAAGTTTGGAACCACCAAGACTTTTGCTAGAGCTGGCCGCCCAGCCAAACCGATCAATCGGGGGGAAAGGGCCTTGGTCAGGGAGGTGACCAAGAACCCGATGGTCACTCTGGCAGAGTTTTCCTGTTCCTCTGTGGAGATGGGAGAACCTTCCAGAAGGACTACAATCTCTGCAGCATTCCACCAATCAGGCCTTTATGGTAGAGTGGCCAGACTGAAGCCACTCCTCAGTAAAAGGCACATGACAGACCATGAGAAACACAATTCTCTTGTCTGATGAAACCAAGACTGAACTCCTTGGCCTGAATTCCAAACTTCACTGCTGGAGAAAACCTGGCACCATCCCTATGGTGAAGCACGTGGTAGCAGAGACTGGGAGACAAGTCAGGATCGAGGCAAAGACGAACGGAGCAAAGTACAGAGAGAACCTTGATGAAAACCTGCTCCAGAAAGCTCAGGACCTCAGACTGAGGTAAAGGTTCAAGCCCAGATTCTGGGCTTGATCCCGATCTAACATCTCTGGAGAGACCTGAAAATAGCTGTGCATTGACACTCCCTATCCAACCTGACAGTGCTTGAGAAGAATGGGAGAAACTCCCCAAATACAGGTATGCCAAGCGTGTAGTGTCATACCCAAGAAGAATTGATGCTGTAATCGACGCCAAAGGTGATTCAACAAAGTACTGAGTAAAGGGTCTGAATACTTATGTAAATATGACATTTTTTTTAAATATAAATTAGCATAAATCCCTCAAATCTTGTTTTTCCATTGTCATTATAGGGTATTGTGTGTATGAAGGGGGGGGGGAATTTAGTAAATTCTAGAATAAGGCTGTAAAGTAACACAATGTGGAAAAAGTCAAGGGGTCTGAACACTTTCTGAAGGCACTGTATATAATGTATTTTTGCTTTTGTCCATGGTTTTTATTATTTAGAACTCTTAGGCAATACGCAGGCAAATGTGCTGTCAAAAATCTGAAAATAACTTGAATCCCCCCTATAATAATAATAATAACAACAATAATAATAACAATAATAATAATATAGATGACAATAATTAAGTGTTATTAATATATGTTCATGTTGTATCAAAATATTGATTTTAAGTCACAGCCTACTTTATAGCCCATCGGCTTAGTTGATATGCACTTTTTAGTAACAGTTTAATAGGCCAATACAGTTCATATTATTATAAGAATTGTATCTACTGTAATTATTAATTAGCAGTATCACTTTATTATCCTCCTATTATTATTATTATCATCCTATTGTATCCTATTCTATCATTGTTTTCACCATTTACTCCGAATCTAAATGTATTAGTGTTATTATAGCTAAATGTAATGTCAATATGTTATATGCCAAAGAAACAGGCTGTGAAGTCCTGTAATCGATTGCCGAACACAGACGGGCAGTCAGAGAGACAGATCCGTATCTCTGTGTTAGACCAAGTTCCCAGAATAGACACACGCCGACCCGTCTGTTTTGCTTTCTAATATGGAGGAAGTATCGGCGGATTAACTGTTGCTGCCTGCGCCACTACTATATTATATTACAGTGTGATCCAAGAAAGATATTCCAATGGGTGAAATGTGTAGGCTAGTCCTAATTTCTGAGCATAGGTGATTGGATTATTCAATCTCCTGCGTTTATAAAGTAAAGAAAGAAAGAAAGAAAAACAATGCAACTCAGTGATGATATTTAGTTTACAAGGATAACGGTTACTCTGCTTTAATGACATATGCCCGTGGATAAACGCTCAATATCCGACCATTGATTCATCCAGACAATGCGATGCGTGCTGCTGTCTCCACGACATCCAGCGAGACAGGTGGGTCTCACGTAAGAAAGCCAGACGGCTCGCGACTCAACCGTGATCCGATACCTGTTGATGCAGGAGTGGGGGGTTCTGCGAAGTCTCTATGACACCATTCGAAATGTTTTTTTTCCCCCAAACAGCAATGCCAAGAGAGACACTCTATCATCTTATGTAACCTTTTTGAATTAGACTGAATGGGCACTATAGTTGATGAGACGTTCTGTCTCTACTGAAATGTATTTCTAGCTGCAGCTGTGAATATTTTGACAGGTTAGTATGAGACAGCATGTTATCTGGCATATCTCTCAAGGACTGCCTACTCACTCACTCTTGATTTCATACAATACCTTTTGAATATACTACGTATGCTTTTCTGATTCTTTAGCCCCCCTCGGTTTAAAATAGGCGTCTCCTTACTCATTTTTCTATGGCTAATTCCTTAGGAACCGGTGGATCCAGTTCTATCCTCTCGTTCTTTATTTAATTTAGTCTAAAAACAAGTTGAGTCTTCGACCTCATTGCTGCTGTAGTAAAAACAACATCCAGTGATACACAGTCTATAAATGTTGACGTGTCCATATTTAGGCTTATGAAGGTTTACTTCATAGAACACTGTAGGATACAGGGAAGGTGTGTGCGGGGGTCACGTTTGAGGTGGAAAAGTTGACAGTTTAGTTCGGCACAGAGGAAGTAACCACCAAAGCTACTTATTGAGGAGTGCGCTGCTCTGTTCCTAATCTTTATTCAGGTTGTATGCGGGACAGGACAGTGTTATACTCAACTGAAGTTTTTTTGGGGGGCATCCCACTTTTTTCGAGGAGAGTTTCCCCTCATTTTTTTGTCTATCAAAAACATATTAGGCTACTGAGCATTTGCATTTGAATTTTAAGAGGTGCAGCTTCCGCTGACGAAGATCACTGATTATCACTTGAACAGGGGAGACACAAAAGGTAATGCCCAATCAAACATTTTGTCAATGTATCAAGTTACAGGCATCCTACACATTATAATGCACTGAAAACGATTAGGCTACCATCCTTATAAGACAACGTTATGTAACTTTGTAATACGTTTATAATAACTTTTCATAATTGTCTTATCTGGACGCAATATATCAACTTCGACGATGCTCCTTCTGCGTACTGTTTAGGAGCGATTGATAGATACATTAACAGTATATCCCATTTGATTGCTCATGTCATACAATATCAGGGGACGGCCGATTGTGTCAATCCAATGCCTTGATTCATATCATATAAATGAGAGAAAAAAATCTAGCCATATAGTTTTGCTTAAACTGAAGGGAGATCGTTGGCTGTCAGTTAGCCTACACACGTGCACGGCGAAGCGTTTGTAGAGACAGGTGTCCACCACCGAGGCGCGGAAAGCTGGTGAAAATACTTCTTATGGGCTTTCCGTTTATTGCAAATGAAGCACTTCTAATTTCAATTGTCAAAATTATAAAGGTAAATTATATTGATTGAATTAATCAAATAACTTAGGTTGCTTATCACTAAAATAACTGTTTTGTATTTATTTATTTGAATAGCCTAGTCTACCCATGTATGACTGACTATAAATTCGAGAGGAAATACTCTTAAAAATATAAACATATCACGGCTCTTAGTCTTATGTATGAGTCGTTTGCATTGTAGGCTAATAGATATCCAAATGATTGAAGAGTCAATTATTAGGGAAAATCTAAGTGCATGCAATTATTTATTGACTGATTATGAATATGTCTTGTGTGATTTGTATTGTATTGTATGTAGAAAGAAGTGGTAATCATTTACAAGACATTTGCCAAAATGTTGACATCTGTGTTCTAGTTCCTAGTAGAAAATGTTTTGCTTGGTCTGTCCTCAACTCTGGGTTTCTGTTTTTTTTTTTTTTTAACTGAACTATGAGGGCTTAGCCCCCTTGTGGGTCATACTATGAGGACAAACTCCTCTTGTGGGGTCATACTATGAAGCTGTACTCTTATTGTGGGTCATAATTATCTTGTGCATCAAACATCAATACTACACAATTTCATCTGAACCACGAACAGATAATACATGTCTACAACATTTCCGTTGATACTGATAGCAGACATTAGGTTGGCCAGTGGGGGTTTGTTTGCACCTCACTACTGTTCTCTCAGACACATTTATTTTTAGCTTAAGGCCTTTGTTAGAGGACGTGAAACTACTAGAACTGCAATGTGTGTTCTCACTCCATGTACATGTATAGCCCATATTATAGTTTTAGCTGAATATGTGTGTTACTTCTCTAACAGTGCAACTTTCAATGAGCCACTTCATTCTATTCAAAGGCTCTATTTTACAACCCACCAGCCCTTCAGCAGCTTTTTGGGAAGTTGAACAATAGAGTTTTATGTTGCGAGACAAGAAACTGGGTGTGTGAACTTTTTGGCTTCAGTTTTATTTGAACACTATCATTTTTACACATCATATAATTGCATCAGTCATAATAAGTTTAATGTATTTTCACTCAACCTTTATTGTAATATATTAGTGAAATATCTCAAATTAATCCTTGCCTTTTTCAAAATCAAAATATCCTCTAATTTGGCTATTTTAGCATTTATAAATATTTATTATCGTTCATAATGGCTTATTAATTAAATGTATTATGAAGTGTTGCCTAAACGTACAATGATCGCGTAAAAAATAAATCGCTCCAACCAAACAGTATAATATGGCTAATTTCATAAGGATTTAGAATAGGTTTGGAAGAGAGTGCCCACTGGGCACAGACGTCAAATCTACATCTATTCCAATTTGGTTCAACTTAATTGAATTGAAATGATGTGGAAACAAAGTTGATTCCACCTCTGTGTGCCCAGTGAGTAAGCATTGTGGTTCAGCTCAGGTGCTCTTCTAATTTATTGTTTCTTTTGATACCCAAAGCTCTCCACCAACTATGGAAACAGAGGCAACTGATGGATATTCTGCAAGTAAGTCAACTCTTCAATCACTCGCTAACCTGAAGCCTCCTGACCTATTCTAATTCTTAAAACTTTTGAAAAGTTGTGTTAGCGAGATCCTGTTCCACATTGCAGATGCTGAATGTGTCTCTCAATTGACATTTTATGCTTTTATACAAGCTGGTCTTTCTAATCAAGTTTGTAGCCTATCCGTCCGTATCCATAGAAATGGTACATTTTTAATTGTTCTGGTTCCCTGAAGAGAGGCCTACAGGGATACTGGGCAGATGGACCAGGTGTAGGAGCAGGGGCGGACAGTCCTGCTAGGAGAAGGAGGTATCCCCTCTCCTCTCCCACCCTCCTTCTCCTTCACAAGCCACATGTGTTCTGATCCTGTAAAACGATCCTGCCAACTTCGCTCTCCTAGAGATGTCTTATCATTAGTAGGGTGGTTCTGTACCAGGTATACAGTGGTACTTCCCTCCTCTTTACATTCCCCTTCACAGATTCCCACTTATAGAACATACTGACAATCTGGAGTTTGACAACTACTTCTTGTGTTTGTTGGTAATAGGTTTGGGATGAGTGGTCAAAAACATGAACGTTATAGTGTGAAGGAAAAAAGTAGGATGAAGTAGGATATAGTGCCTTCTGCTTTCATTCACATTGCTGATACATATCTATTTTGGTTAATGTTGGAAGTATACTGCCATATCTCCACTAACATGTTCATAGGCAAGTTGGTGAATGAGATCTCTCACAGGTTGAGAGTTTGACAGGAAAAACCAGATCCTTGCTCCAGCCTGTGTGTTTCCAACAAGCCACAACATAGTTCATCTGTCATCCGGGGGGAGAAATCCTGCACAGTTCCAACCCTTGATCGTTCTTACTTTGTGTCATTCCTATTTCTTTGGCTCATTATAGTCCTCCCACTCAGAAATGATGGCATTTTTATAACCAGCCAACCACTTGTTGCTGATAGTTTAACACATGTTCTCAATCTCACTTCATGAGACAACCTGCAGTAACTAACATGTCTGATAAGATAAATCATATACGCGGTAGCCTATATCATGATTTCTTGTTCTCTCTTTTGTCATTTTCATACATTTTATTTTCCTTTTGGCAACGCCAACACATGGAACAATCCATATCTGATGCGTTACATACATTGTCTTCTTCCAGTGAAGCCTCCACTGTCTATACAAGTCATCTGGGCCATGGTGTGGTGGTAAATACAGTATTGAGTCAGCTAACAAGTGGTGTGAATCAAAGCTCTGATTCTGACTTAGCAGACTGTGTGTGTGTGCGTGTGTGTGTGTGTGCTGTTGGCCTCAGTCGCTGATGTGGCCATACTCTGTCTCCTCAACCTGGCCCACGGGTTCCAGCATGCATCACTTTGGGGGCAGCGAGCTGCAATTTTAACTATTGTATGAGGAATGGCAGATGATAAACAAGTGAGTGTGTTTGAGTGAACACATATGACTGTATCAAACCATTACATTTACATTTGAGTCATTTACCAGACGCTCCTATCCAGAGCAACTTACAGTTAGTGCATTCATATTAAGATAGCTAGGTGGGACAACCACATATCGCAGTCATAGTAAGTACATTTTTTGTCAATAATGTAGATATCTGCCTCCCGAGTCACGCAGTGGTGTAAGGAACTGCATCGCTGTGCTTTAGGCGTCACTACAGAACCGGGATCGTGACCGGGAGACCCATGAGGCGGGGCACAATTGGCCCAGCATTGTCCGGGTTAGGGGAGGGTTTGGCCGGCCGGGATTTCCTTGTTCCATCACACTCTAGGGACTTCTTGTGGCGGGCCGGGTGCCTGCAAACTGACTTCGGTCGCCAGTTGGACAATGTTTCCTCCGACACATTGGGTGCAGCTGGCTTCCAGGTTAAGGCAGCAGTGTGTCAAGAAGCAGTGCGGCTCGTGGTTTGGCTGACGCATGGCTCTCGACCTTCATCTCTCCCGAGTCCTTAGGGGAGTTGCAGCGATGGGACAAGACTGTAACTAGCAATTGGACTTCACAAAATTGGGGAGAAAAAGGAGTAAAAGTACAAAAAAACAAAAAAACATTTCAGAGCCAAGTGTGAGTGTTAGTTCACTAAATACTTTATTTATTATTATTATTTATTTAAGTATTTTTGGTGGGGGAGGTGTGAGGAAGGGGTGCGATGGGGGGTGCTGTGGGATTATTTAAGATACTCTTTGAAGATGTAGGGTTTCAGAAGTTTTCAGAAGAGGGGCAGGGTATCTGATGTCCTTGGGGTCCCAAGACAGAGAAAAGTTTGGACTGGACTGTTGGAGTTGCCCTCCCTTGAGCAGAGCCTGAAGGTATGGAGTGGCAGTTCATCTTGCTGCTCCATAGGCAAGTACCATGGTATTGTAGTGAACGTGAGCTCTTTTGATGTTTGCAGAGAACGACAGGGTGTAGTCCAGGGTCATGCCAAGGTTCTTTGCACTCTGGAAGAGGGACAGCGTAGAGTTGTCAACCGCGATGGCGAGGTCTTGGAGAGGGCAGGCCTTCCCCAGGAGGAAGATCAGCTCCGTCTTGTTGAGATTGCGATTGAGGTGGTGCAGAGATGCTTATCACCACCTCAATGTCAGAAGGGGAAAGAGAAAAGAAGTTGACTGCCATCCGCATAGCAATGATAGGAGAGAACATGTGAGGATATGACGGAGCCGAGTGACTTGGTTTATAGAGAGAAGAGGAGAGGGCTTGGAAGCGAGCCCTGGGGGACACCAGTAGTGAGAGTAGTGAGTAGTGAGAGATACAGATCCTCTCCACATCACCTGGTAGGAGTAGACTGCCAAGGATCTGATGGTTCACGGTTTCGAAGGCAGCGGATAGATCTAGAAAAATGAGAACAGAGGAGAGAGATTCAGCTTTGGCTGTGTGGAGAGCCTCCGTGACAGAGAAGATCAGTTTTGGTTGAGTGACCTGTCTTGAAGACTGACTGGTTAGGGTTAAGAAGATCGTTCTGAGAGCGATAGGGAGAGAGTTGGTCAGAGACAGCACGCTCAAGTGTTTTGGAAAGAAAATAAAGAAGTAATACCAGTCTGTAGTTTTTGATGATAGAGGGATCAAGTGTTGGTTTCTTGAGGAGGGGTGCGACAGTGGTCAAGGATGTGTTGATGAGGGAAGTGAGGAATGGGAGAAGGTTTCCAGAGATTGTCTGGATAAGGGAGGAGGGAATAGGGTCAAGCGGGCAGGTTGTTGGGTGGCCTGACCTCACTAGTAGCAGGATTTCATCTGTAGAGAGAGGGGAGAAAGAGGTCAAAGCGTAGAGTATTGCTGTGTGAGTGCGACCAGTGGACTCAATAAGCTGAGTGAATGAAGAGCGGATGTCGTCAATCTTCTTTTTAAAGTGGTTGACAAAGTTGTCCACAGAGAGGAAGGAGGGAGGGGGAGGATTAAGGAGGGAGGAGAAGGTGTAAAATAGTTTACTAGGGTTAGCAAGCTGTATATATGAAGGCCTACCACAGTTCGTCTTTGAAACCAGTTTCAGCGAAATGCCTTTAAGGGTTTCAGTAATAATTACAAGTACATAAACCATATGAACATCAACATTCAGGTGCTACGAGTACACACCACCTTTGAGATAGACTGAGCCTTTACCTGACCTGAGAGGCCCTACAGAGCTGCTAGGCAGCCGTCAAGGCATCAACACTTAGCACAGTAATGGAAAATTCTTCATAACAAATCTGGGCCACCCCTATCTCTACAACAGACACCACTGCCATTGGATAGCCACCCGTCAGTCACCTGAGATTTCATCCAACCCCAGCGTGGCGTGTAATCGGAGACCAGACCCAGGGATTGTGTCATCATGGCCATGGACCACAACTCCCAGTGTGTCTCACCCAGCAGCAGCCAATCACAACAATGTAACACCACATAAAATACAAGCATTTTATTTTAGCTTCCATGAGAGAAGCTTTGGCGAAGATTTACTGTTAGACTGTTATTTTCATCTACTTTCCTGTAAACCTATATTAACAAAATACTCCCAGGTGCTAGCTGGTACAGTGTTGTCTATGCTGTGGTCTGGCTCCTGTGGGATTTGACACCTGGGTCAGTGGGGGTGCTGTGGGTGTTGCTGCTGCTGTATTGTCTGAGAGGCTGTGCTGGGGCCAGGCTGTAACCGGATAAGGGATTGTACAGCTCTCCTTCTGAGTGGACAGGACAGGACACACAGCTATAGCTATCCCATAGCACTGCCTGTGTCAGGGAGGGTGCTGACAGGCCGCAATCTGATCTGATCTGTATGGAGAGGACACGAGGCTGACAGAAAAAGTAGCCAGCAGACAGCAGCCATACCACCTTGCACTCTGGTACCGTACTGGCTAGCACCTAGAAGCTAAGCAAGCAAGTGCTGGGTCTGGTTGGCAGATCATCCACAGAGAATCTGTTTGCTACTGAAAGTGGTTCAGAATGATTTCCTGTTATGAATTAGACGTGTGAAATACAGCATTAAATTATCCCCTGGCTAAGTATCTCTGGGTATCATCAGACATTTTTACACTTTTTTTTTAGATGGTGGGATTGCTACAATTGACACCTCTCAAAGCATTTATGTGAGGATGCCATTACATTTGGAGAGATGGAGTTTGTATGTACAGTATGTACTATATCTGTATGCTGTTCAGTGCAGTGCAATGCTGCGCAATGCGATGTTCCCAGCTCTCTTGTTGTCTGTCACCCAGGTAATGGAGACTGCTCTCCCAGGAAGACAGAGAACTCTAGAATGTTGGTGGACCTGTCGGCAAACACACCCAATGCACAGCAGCCCCAGGGTCCTTATTCACCGACTGGTGAGTGGATACACACACACACACACACACACGCACACACACACACACACACACACACACACACACACACACACACACACACACACACACACACACACACACACACACACACACACACACACACACACACACACACACACACACACACTAACACACACACACACACACACACACACACACACACGTCAAGAAACAGTTTATTTTATTTTATCAAAGGGTCATCAGAAATGTATGTCTTATCTGAAGGGTCTTGTGTAGTTCCCTTCCCTTAAATTAACAGAAATAGGAAGAGCTGAGACATGGTGCCATTCTTCTCATTGTCTTCAGACATGTCACCATGAGGTGGCTGAACCAGAAAAGGGAAGTTGTTTCCCGCAGCATCCCCCAGTATTAGTAGCCTGGTCCTATATCTGTGTCAGAGGGAGAGAGACTCTCACAGATACAGCTTGTGTCATCCCGACACAGAGGTTGCCTAACACCACTACGCCATGACACCGCTGTTGTAACACAACACTGAAATTAATCAGTTGTGTCAGTGTGTACAAAACTACAAAACATGTTTGCCTATACACCTGTGTTTAGAATCAAGCTATTAATATGGTATAGCATTTAAAATATTTTTTTCATTCACTTCAGCAAAATACCTCTTCAGTTCCACTAGCAAAATATCTTATGGGTGGCTCTTCTTGATCTTCTTGATCTCTGACCCTAGAGTAATGTAAACTATGAGGTGTTCAATACACAGCCAGGTATGGGACAGGTATCCTTACTCAGATTAGCTTATGATAGCACTTTTCACTTAGCTTGGATACCTACTGTAGTTTCTCCTCCTTGGTAACATGACCCGTCATGCTTCGGGAGTTTCTTTATATTTTATTTATCTGGGTTCTATAAAATGCTGTTGTCGCAGCAACCATCTCAAGTTCAGCCAGCTTCGACAGAGAGTGGCGAGCTCTTCAATGTGTATACCCCACCTACAATACCCCTAGATCTGCTAGCTCCGTGTTGCCAGGATACTGCTCTGGAGGATAAATTCAATGTCATGCTGTTAGTAAAAGAGGAGCTCTTTCAGTTCACACAAGGCTAAGAGATAAAAGGGGAAATATTGCTTAAGAAAATACTGCCATGTTGTTACAGAGATTGCCATGTCATTGCTGACAATAGCAGGACTCCAGAATTCTATTTGGTCTGTGTTGGAAGATAGATGGAAGTTGTCAATCACATCACCTCAGTGGAGTGGATAGTGTGACTTAGTGTCAATCCTATAACAGTCACCATTACTTAGTGTCAAGCCTTATAGTAATCCCCATGACTTAGTGTCAACCCTATAGCAATCCCCATGACTTAGTGTCAACCCTATAGCAATCCCCATGACTTAGTGTCAACCCTATAGCAATCCCCATGACTTAGTGTCAACCCTATAGCAATCTCCATGACTTAGTGTCAACCCTTATAGCAATCCCCATGACTTAGTGTCAACCCTATAGCAATCCCCATGACTTAGTGTCAACCCTATAGCAATCCCCATGACTTAGTGTCAACCCTATAGCAATCCCCATGACTTAGTGTCAACCCTTATAGCAATCCCCATGACTTAGTGTCAACCCTTATAGTAATCCCCATGACTTAGTGTCAACCCTTATAGCAATCCCCATGACTTAGTATCAACCCTATAGCAATCCCCATGACTTAGTATCAACCCTATAGTAATCCCCATGACTTAGTGTCAACCCTTATAGTAATCCCCATGACTTAGTGTCAACCCTATAGCAATCCCCATGACTTAGTGTCAACCCTATAGCAATCCCCATGACTTAGTGTCAACCCTATAGTAATCCCCATGACTTAGTGTCAAACCTATAGCAATCCCCATGACTTAGTGTCAACCCTATAGCAATCCCCATGACTTAGTGTCAACCCTATAGCAATCCCCATGACTTAGTGTCAACCCTATAGCAATCCCCATGACTTAGTATCAACCCTATAGCAATCCCCATGACTTAGTGTCAACCCTATAGCAATCCCCATGACTTAGTGTCAACCCTATAGTAATCCCCATGACTTAGTGTCAAACCTATAGCAATCCCCATGACTTAGTGTCAACCCTATAGCAATCCCCATGACTTAGTGTCAACCCTATAGCAATCCCCATGACTTAGTGTCAACCCTATAGCAATCCCCATGACTTAGTGTCAACCCTATAGCAATCCCCATGACTTAGTATCAACCCTATAGCAATCCCCATGACTTAGTGTAAACCCTATAGCAATCCCCATGACTTAGTGTCAACCCTATAGCAATCCCCATGACTTAGTGTCAACCCTTATAGTAATCCCCATGACTTAGTGTCAACCCTATAGCAATCCCCATGACTTAGTGTCAACCCTATAGCAATCCCCATGACTTAGTGTCAACCCTATAGTAATCCCCATGACTTAGTGTCAACCCTATAGCAATCCCCATGACTTAGTGTCAACCCTATAGCAATCCCCATGACTTAGTGTCAACCCTATAGCAATCCCCATGACTTAGTGTCAACCCTATAGCAATCCCCATGACTTAGTCTCAACCCTATAGCAATCCCCATGACTTAGTATCAACCCTATAGCAATCCCCATGACTTAGTGTCAACCCTATAGCAATCCCCATGACTTAGTGTCAACCCTATAGCAATCCCCATGACTTAGTGTCAATCCTTATAGCAATCCCCATGACTTAGTGTCAACCCTATAGTAATCCCCATGACTTAGTGTCAACCCTATAGCAATCCCCATGACTTAGTATCAACCCTATAGCAATCCCCATGACTTAGTGTCAACCCTATAGCAATCCCCATGACTTAGTGTCAACCCTATAGCAATCCCCATGACTTAGTGTCAACCCTATAGCAATCCCCATGACTTAGTGTCAACCCTATAGTAATCCCCATGACTTAGTGTCAACCCTATAGCAATCCCCATGACTTAGTGTCAACCCTTATAGCAATCCCCATGACTTAGTGTCAACCCTATAGTAATCCCCATGACTTAGTGTCAACCCTATAGCAATCCCCATGACTTAGTGTCAACCCTATAGCAATCCCCATGACTTAGTGTCAACCCTATAGCAATCCCCATGACTTAGTGTCAACCCTATAGCAATCCCCATGACTTAGTGTCAACCCTATAGCAATCCCCATGACTTAGTGTCAACCCTATAGCAATCCCCATGACTTAGTGTCAACCCTATAGCAATCCCCATGACTTAGTGTCAACCCTATAGCAATCCCCATGACTTAGTGTCAACCCTATAGCAATCCCCATGACTTAGTGTCAACCCTATAGCAATCCCCATGACTTAGTGTCAACCCTATAGCAATCCCCATGACTTAGTATCAACCCTATAGCAATCCCCATGACTTAGTGTCAACCCTATAGCAATCCCCATGACTTAGTGTCAACCCTATAGCAATCACCATAGTAAAAGTTGTTGTCAACCCTAGCTATCGCCACACTCCACTTGAATATAAAATAAATATTGGATGAAATATTGAGTTTGGTCTTATTGCAATTAGCTCATAGAAACACGTTGAATAACAGATTCATACATGGAAAAACAGGAAAAAAATCGAAAGGAAGTTTGTGTCTGAGAGATATAGGAAAGATCGTGAACTTATTTATATATATATTTTTAAACATATCCAACCACTTATTTTAGGCACCAACATTTGAACTGGTATCAGGCTACCTTCAGACAAGTCTTGGGAAACTTGTGGGAGTCCTAGAGAAAAACATGTACGTGTTCGTGAGAGTCTCATCTTTCCATAGAGGGGTCATATTTACGTGTTGCCCAAACTGTTCGGCAAAGGGGCAGGTGCTCCAGCACACCTAGGGCTCCATCTGTGCAAGTGCCTGGTCTAGTATGAAGGAAGACTTCAAGTTTTTGCGCTAAGCTAGTTAGCATTGGCTCACAAAACAACCTTTAACTTCCTTCATACTGGATGCAAACATAAACATGGTACTCACAACTTCATCTGACTCTCGGGACGTAGAAACTGTAAGTGGCCTTATTGCCAAAATCCCCTTTAACGGAGCCTAGGAGCCTGAAGGGACGGTCAGGGGATGGATTATATGGATGTGAGAGGTTTGGGGTTATTGCTCTGGCTCCTTCCGTACCTACGCTATGATTATGGTTTCAGTCACAAATCACAAACAGGCTTGACTGGATGGTTATGATTAACGTCCGTATCAGGTTTTCCTTCAGACTACTGTAGAGGAATGCAAGAAGTCTCCTTCTCACGGTATGATGCCTCTGACTTTGTATGACCTAAAAACTTGTATGTACTGTATATGCTGTATATGAATATGTTGTATGTATATGCAGTACAGGAAAACAATGTGTTCTATTGTTCTTATTTAACATGTGTGTTTCTGTTCTTGTCTAATAGAGTTATGTATTTTGCCATACTTTATGTTTTGTGTGGAACCCACGAAAAGTACAGTAGCTGCTGCTTCTGCAACACTTAATGGGGATCCTAATAAAAAAACAAATTCCAAATGTTCAAGATTAAGGTCCCAACGTATATGCTAAGCATACCAGAATCTTAAAGCTGCAAGATACAACTTTTTGGGTAAACCGAACAAATTCACATAGAAACGTGAGATAGATCTGTCATTTCCATTGAACGTAAGTCTAAGAAGCAGTAGATATGTTCTATGTGTGCTGTTTCTATGCGTCCCGTTCTTAAGATTTATTTTTGTCTTTTACTTTCAGTTTTATACACCAGCTTTAAACTGCTGAAAATACAATCATTTTGGTTATTGAAAATATACTTCAGATGGTACAATGATTCTCTACACAATAGATTGCTTGTTTTGTGAAACAAACTGAAATTAGGAAAACTATTTGAATTTAAGCAACCAGTAAATGCCAGTACAATTTCTGCATATTGTACCTTCAAAAGTTGTGTGGGAGAGGACGATCTCTAATTATTCTGTGGCTATGTGTGTGTGTCCCTAATGACTCAAGAGTCAAAAGTTACTAAAGCCAGACTGGAGGAGTATGTATCTGGGCCATATTTGTGTGTCTGTGTCTCCCTATAATGTCGGATGAGGGATACTGAGAGTCTAGTGGCCAACCCAGTAGGGTTGAGGCCTTTGTGCCTTTAGTCAGCCAGAATCCCCCCCCCCCCCCCCCCCCCATCAAGCCATCCAGCCAGTCTCCCAGCGCCAGTCAAATCGAAACCCACAGGGGCTAAACAGCACCTGTCCGCAGCACTCCGCTCTTCCTCTCCTCCTCCTCCTCCCCAGGGACCAGGGCTGGGGTCAATTCGAATTAAAGGCAGTTAATTCAGGAAGTGATTTTAAATTGAAATAAAATGGAGAAGAAAAAAATAGCTTCTACTTCTCAGTTTATTGAGAAGTCATTGAAAATAGATACAATTTTTCTATTCAATTTTGAATTGTTATTTAAGTTTACTTGACTGCCTTCAATTAGAATTGACCCCAGCCTTGCCAAGAACTGAGTGGAACTAGACCATTCTGTTTCTCAGCTCTCCCTCCACAAATCTCTAATGTTCAGGGTTTGGCCGGGGCAGGCCGTCACTGTAAATAAGAATTTGTTCTTAACTGACTTGCCTGGTTAAATACAAAATAATTGCATATAATTAACAATAACTACCATTTTTTTTGTCAGATTTGATGAGTCCCTGCCTCTAGGGGTTAGCATTAACTTTGGCAATTTATGTTGAGCATCATTATATTACTTATTTCTCCAGGGGAAATAACATGCAGATTTGATGAACTTGTTCCAATCAGTGGATGTTTACATTCAAAGAGAAACAGATTTACAAGGTTAGACTCGTAACCTAGAGCCACTGCACCTCTTACTGGAAGAACAAGGATCATCCACTAAAGACATGTCATGTAATTGTCATGTGATTGTCTGAAAAACTGTAATTGGATTGGTCATACCTGTCTCTTCCAGAACACACCATCAAACAAGAAGAAGAGACAGAAGATGAAAGGGACAGGAGGACCACAGCTGAGGATATGGGACAACGTGGGGAAGAGGAATCGGGATTGGAAGAGCCCATAATTGACAGCCCAAACAACCTACAGGATGGGGTCCCTGGGTCAGATGGGTCATGTGACCCAGGAACTCGGCTGCCCAATGGTAAATGTTTCTCTAAAGTTGCTACCCCTTATGTCCCTTTCACAGTATATTGCCCTAACCTAATGTACTTTATATTGAACAACAATGACTCAATACTCTCTGATGTATCTAAGGATTGTCAATGTTTTACCATTAACATCTAGCAAACTGCAAAAAAACATTAGTTATACGTTAGTAAATTATGAATAAATTAACCTTCACGTTGTAGCTCCCTATGAGATATGAATTTTACAGACTCAAGCAATTGTACGTCACTCATCCTATGTTTTTTTTATTTTATTCTGTGAGTCAGAAATTGTTTCTACGGGTGTGGAGCTAGAGAGCTTTGCTGTTTTGTAGAATACAATAGTTTAGCCTTGGAATGATTTTCATGGATAACATCCCAGGAATCCTCCACAACCTGTTCCCGAGCCCTTAACTGACGCCATTACTGTGCCTTGGTCTTCGCAGATTTAGGATCACATTTCACTTTTCCAAACGTTCGGCCGCAGATCAAGAGATGATCATCGAGATGATCATCGAGACTACTGTAGTTTACTGGTGAACTGGGCAAACGTTTTGCGTAGATACAGACAAACATACTTCCATGGTAAAGCTGGTATTAAAGATGTACAGCACTTTAACATAATGGAAGATTATAAGACACACTGTAAGACTCCTTAAGTCTTAACCATTTACTATCTGAAGAGACTTTGATAGCCACACTAAACCTTATTAACTTATACCAACTTAGTGGTGTTGGTGGTGTTTGTGTATCTGTGTGTAGAACACATACAGCCCTACGCGCCTGGTGAAGGATGAAAACTCACTGTATTTCCACACCTACTTTGTGGTGCGAGAGGGAGCTGTAGAAGAGACCCAGAGCAGAGCTATTAGGGTGGAGATCTAACACCTCATCTCACCACACTCCAGACACTATTACTGTAGTAGCAGTAGGCTGTAGTTCAAATGAATCAATTGTACACAGCATACATCAGGCACCACACGCTAGTGTTTTTCCACCCACTGACAATCCTCCTATAAATATATTCTCTGCATTATTTGAGATTTTACAATGTTCTCAGCTAAGGCGTGTTGCTTGCCTTTACCAATCAAACCATGTTTTACCATCGCAATGTGTTGATTGCTGTTGAGTAGCTGTGAACCTCCATTTCCGTCTTTCTCAAGTTTGTTCGGTCCACTAGCCGAGTGAAAACTCAAGACTAGGTGGCTGGTGGTCTGTGGGTATTGTGTGTTTTCTGGCTATATGTAAAAGGGGGAGTGAGAGATGAGAGCCTGCACTTCCTGTGACCCTTCAAGTGATAGGTCGTTCCAGTGTAACACTTCCTGTGCCCCTCTCAGGTGATAGGCCGTTCCAGTGTAACCAGTGTGGTGTGTCGTTCACTCAGAAGGGCAATCTGTTGAGACACATCAAGCTGCACACGGGGGAGAAGCCCTTCAAATGCCCCTTCTGTAGCTACGCCTGCCGCCGTCGTGACGCACTCACAGGCCACCTACGCACACATTCAGGTCAGCCCTTCTACCTCCTCTCTTTTTTTATTTCTTCCTCTTTGTTCTTATCCTCTTCCTCCTTTTTCTCCTTGTCTTCCTATTCCCTTTGTCTTGGGTCCATGCTTCCTTTAACTTTTTTATGACTGTGGTTACTCCTTAGTATTTATCCTGGTTTCAATAACTTCTAAAATAGTCGATGCTATATGTTGATGCTATAGAACCGGCCTGTCTCGAGGTAACTTAAAGCATGATCTGGTCTGACCTGTGTCTTAGCAACAGACCCACAAATATCTAAACCTGACAGGGTTTCGTATTGTGGGATGGATGCATCTCCCTGGGGATTTTTGTGCAGACAGACAAGGGCTGTGGTTAGGCACCCAGGACATGCTGTTCCTATAACCTGCTCAGCTCACGTCTCCTCAGAGAGGAACTCTCTCTGTTATCTGTAGAGATACAGTATGGGGCGACCAGAGAAACATGCTCTAACTGTAACCCACTTTCCTATCTCTGCGTCATAGGCCTCTGTCTCTGTGTTCTCTCCTGCCTCTTCTTTGAGATCCGGGACAGTCGACAGTATAACCTCATCTCTAGTGTTGTCCTCTTTGAAGTACTCACATGTACAGTGCATTCGGAAAGTATTCAGACCCCTTGACTTTTTCCATATTTTGTTACGTTACAGTCTTATTCTAAAACTGACGAAATTGTTTGTTTTTTCCTCATCAATCTACACACATTACCCCTTAATGACAAAGCAAACACAGGTTTTAGAAATGATAAATGTAAAAACTGAAATATCACATTTACATAAGCATTCAAACCCTTTACTCAGTACTTTGTTGAATAACCTTTGGCAGTGATTACAGCCTTGAGTCTTCTTGGGTATGACGCTACAAGCTTAGCACACCTGTATTTGAGGAGTTTCTCCCATTCTTCTCTGCAGATCCTCTCAAGCTCTCTCAGGTTGGATGGGGAGCGTCACTACACAGCTATTTTCAGGTCTCTCCAGAGTTGTTCGATCGGGTTCAAGTCCAGGATCTGGCTGGACCACTCAAGAACATTCACAGACTTGTCCTGAAGCCACCCATGCCTTGTCTTGGCTGTGGGCTTAGGGTCAATGTCCTGTTGGAAGTTGAACCTTCTCCCCAGTCTGAGGTCCTGAGTGCTCTGGAGCAGGTTTTCATCAAGGATGTCTCTATACTTTGCTCCATTCATCTTTCCCTCAATCCTGACTAGTCTCCCAGTCCCTGCCGTTGAAAAACATCACCACAGCATCATGCTGCCACCACTGTGCTTCACTGTAGGGATGGTGCCAGGTTTCCTCCAGATGTGATGCTTGGCATTCAGGCCAAAGAGTTCAATCTTGGTTTCATCAGACCAGAGAATTTTGTTTCCCATGGTCTGAGAGTCCTTTAGGTGCTGTTGTGTCTTTGGCATCATTAAAACTGAAGACGTATCTTTATCAAAAATTCTCTGTAATTATTATTACGTGATTAAACTACTTAATCGTGGAACTGTAATTGACTAGGGAGTCGGGACACCAAGGAAAATATTCAAATTACAAAGTTATAATTTTCCTAATATAACTTTCAGATATTTTAATATCTGATCACTTAGTCTTCTGATTAATGAATTATTCTTTACCTCACGTTAGTCTAATTCCAAACGTCGTAAATTGTTGGTTATCTGCACGAACCCAGTCTTCACTATGAGTCATCCATACATCAATTGTCTTAAAATCATTTATTTACCAACTAAGTACTCACAGAAATGCATAACAAACAAGCAAAGTAGATATGGTTACAAAGAAATAATAGGAGAGTGTGCCCTAGTGGGCTAAACCGGCATGGCGGCTTGTTAGACAAAAGGGGGAGTGGGGGTCAGCTGAGGAGACACGACAGAGTTGATAATTATAACAATTGAAATGCTAATCCTTTGCACATGAACGCTCACTCATTCGGGAATAATTGCAATCAATATATATATTTACTCTCAGTGTGTCGTCGGGATCTCTGTTGAAAAGTTTGTTTCTGTTGGAGAGCTTGTCCGCCCTCTCTCTGTCGTGGTTAGAACGGGTGGTTCAGAGTGACATTCATTCATGTCGTTATGAATAGATGTTTCGGTCTTCGCGTCAATGATACCAAATTCCTGGCTGCAGACTAGTAATTAATATCAAAGACTTGTTCTTATTCTGTCGGTATCGATAGTCAAAGAGTTTAATCACGTGGGATGGTTCAAAGATTCAGGAATCTACTTAAACCTTATTTCCCTCTATGATAGAGGTACTGGTCTCGTCTCCACCCTTAGCCCTCTCATAATTGAGGTAAGTTCGGTCTGGTGATAGAAAACCCAGGTGGGGGTTTTATTCGGAAAAGGGCTGTCTCATGACGCCAGATCCTGTCTGTGCCCCTGGTGGCTTGCCAATGACTTAGTGAAACTTTAAACAGAAATACAATTCTCTCACATCAACATCATTACATAGCATCCGTCATTTCACAAATAGTATCATCTTTACTCATTCATTTTGTACAACAATTAGATGTAAGCCTCATAACTGAGGCTATTGTATAAACAGCTTTATGGTAATGAGGCCTTATTGTCTCTTATTTACCATTGCGTTAAGTTTGTTAAAATAGAGTCCTTTGTATCTCCCTCTCTTTTTCTGTCAATGCTTTCAGACACTCTTTCCATGTGTCTTTTTTTTCTCTTTTGACCTTTTTCTAATTTTCACTTCCTGTTTTGTAAGGCTAAATTAATTCTTTACCCTCCTCCAGTCAGTGTAGACGGCACATTTAGGTGTACAGTAGTTCCTTATGCAGTCCTGTAGTAGGTAGTAGTGCTGTATGAATTCCCTCAGCCTGCCTATACTACACTACCTGAGGGTTGAAAGGAATGTTAGGAACTCTTCTGTGGCGTAGAGAGTTGGTTGGAATGGCGTTCTCTAGATGAAAGGCGTCTCCTCCTTTCTCCTCTCTCTCCCTGCCCCCTGACACACTGCCAGGAAACAGGTGGAGTGACGAGAGAGGGAGGTTAGGTGTGGGGAGAGAGATTGAGTGGGGAGAGAGACAGAGAAACAGAGAGAGAGACAGCGACAGGTTAATGCTTTGATGTATTGTGCAATCCGAGGAGCAAGACAAGAGTATACTTTCCCCTGTCAAGACACAGAGTGGCACTACATGGACTGTGTTGTATCTGAACCCCTCCCAAACACATTGTTAAATATAAATATCAAGTTATTCTTTGAATTGCTGTTCAAATATTTGCAAATTGTTCATCCTGAAGATGTTTTAGATGCCTCACTTAGAGTGATGGGCTCACTCACTAATGACATTACATGAGACAACAATACGTTTCTGAGAGAGGTTCCTGTTTCTCACCCAACTGGATGCAGCCGACTGTATCTGAAGGCAGAGAGAGTTAAGGCTATTTGCATGTTCAAGAATATCTGCTGAAAGTGGGATTTTTGTGATACATCCACCATCTGCAAATGGCTGGAGGTTTCGTAAATGAGTAATAGCATAAAATGTGTGTGTGTGGCCTATTCCAATATGAAAGTGTGACTGCCCATCCGGCTGGCTACAGTTAGCAGGTGCTGTGGCCAATATCATTGGAGCAGACAGAAAGTTCAGGGTGTTTTTCAATTACACTGACATTGTATTAGGCTACATATGGAGAGACTCATAAGTAAAATAAAGCAAGTGTTCTGTAATGATGATGATCATGAACTGTAAATTACATGATAATGCCATTGCTAGTATAAAGCTTACTCATGAACCACAGTTTCAAATGCGCTAAACCAATTGGCATTCACAGGCCACAAAATTACATTAAGACAAGTAACCTATACAGTCATTTGAGATCAGCTTGAAAAAAACGTAAGCCAAACGTTCACACACTCACCAATATTTCCAATCAATTCCCATAGACTTAATGAAATGTTACCTAAGCCTATCTGTGTCTTACTTTCAAAGTACTTGTCAGACTGAAACATGTTATTCCCATAGTAACAGGTCAGGTAGTTTCTAGTAACTGGGGTCACCTCTGGTACGAGAAAATTTTCTCATGTGAACGACACCTATTTTGGGCCAGTGTCTGGGCCACTGCTTGGTGTCATCTGGACCACAGTTCCCCCTTGATGACTCATCCCAAAGACTTTCAGAGCCTTGTTTCTACTACAGAAGACTTTGAGTAGTACTTTTCAGTAGTTTCAGACTTTAGTTGCCAAATCACTATGAATGTATTAATTCATTCATGAGTAATTCCTTCATGAGTGAATAAATGAATGGTGGAAGATTGGAAGGAAGGGAGGACGGAAGGAAGGATCAATGGATGGATCTTCTCTAGGGGAAAGCTAGAGGAGGTTTGCACAATCTCACCAGCATAGACTCCATCAGAATGAAACTGGCAGCATGAATCACTCCCCACCTCCAGCTGCTGAGGAGAAACACAGACGTTGTTTAGGTCTGACGTTAGTTATTTTCCTTCTTCTACGGGATCTGTGTCTGTGTACAGCAGCCAATTGAGTTGTGCACCATAGTAGTAGTGATGGGCTCCCGGAAGAGTTGTAGGCTTTACCAGTTGTTCCAGGGCGTATGAAAGGCAAATGTGTGTATTCGAGTATTTTGGTATATCTCGCCTGCCCACACCTTCTCTGTCTGGTTGGCAATGATGGTGTGTGGGATCCCACTAATGGAAAATGATCACTCCATGAGCTCATAGCCCTGCTCTAGTTTCTGTGTTCTCCACGGGTTCTATGTGTTTACTAAAACCTCCTAGAGAGTTCACATAGAATTGCGTTACCGGTCTGTTTATGTGAGTTGATGAATGAATGAAATTAATAGTTTTTTTCCTTTGATGTCATTTCTCTAATTTAGTGGGTAAACCACACAAGTGTGACTACTGTGGGCGGAGCTACAAACAGAGGACATCATTGGAGGAGCATAAAGAGCGCTGCCATAACTACCTTGAGAGTGCTGGCATGGATCCCACCTCCGTCACTGGGCCTTATCCAGGTGAGTGTGAATGTCCTACTCTGGTACAGAGACCTGCTATATGGTATCTCTGTTGATGGCATGGACTCAGAAACATTTGCTTTCTCTTTGGCACCTTTTTTACACCTTGCACTTTAACCTTTAATAATTTATAATTTAGGTATGAAGTTAAATTAAAGATCATTTTAGTTTCTCTTCCTCCTTCCTTTTTATGGTTTGTGTGAGAATCCTGTGAACTCTACTTATGTTACTTGTACACACCTGCCACCTACAGTACTACAGTACTACCTACAAGCCTTGGTGCAGACCTCTCACACACTCTCATGCTCTGACCCCTGACCCCCAGGTGAGGTCCCTAAAGAGCAGAGGCCCCTGGCGGAGGCCGCTGCCATGGCAACATTAAACCGGCCACCTGTCATTGAGAAACTGCAGAGTAATGTAGGGAAGAGGAAGAGTACCACTCCACAGAAGTTTGTGGGTAAGCATCATTGCATCACTTCCTGTCTGGGAGCACCATAATGTGTTCACCATAAGGATCACTAACTCACAATTATTAATTGTAGCTTAGATAATTATTATTACAAATTACTCATTTGTAATTTTCATAATTATGGTATTAAGGGTATCAGTAGGATATTTATTTAATCCCATTTTGGGATTGAATTTGACCTGTTCTGTTGGATTAAATTCAGTTTACAGTTTTAACTGTTTATTTGTTTTGTTCAGTTCAACATACAGTCACTGCAACAGAATGAGTGTATACATGCAAAAAAGAAATTGAATTGCGTGCCTGGGCAGCGGTACATTGAAACATGATACTGTTGTTTTGCATCTAACAGATGACCTTGACTTAATGGCAGAAATGAAGACGCTATTCACATACTGCACACTTTATTCATGTAGATTTCACATTTTAGATCAGGTTGTTCCACTCTGAATATTTCTCAATCTTTATAATTTGTCATTTTAACATTTTGATCATTTTTTAATACATACATTTGAAAAATATATTGGTTTTGTATTAGGAAACAATTGTTTCGGTGTTGCAAACATTTTGTTGGCATATAACCGCCAATTTTTGCATATTAGCGCGGAAGACAATTATTTAGTTTTTATTATTTACTGCTCTATTAGATAGAGGAAAAGATCGAGTGAGACACAGAGAGCGGATGAGAGAGACGAGGACATGTTTTCACTCTGTGGTTTGTTACACCTGTATCTCTGCAATAGCTCTTATCGAGAGAAGAGCAAAACAGCTCACCGCATCCCTGTTCTGGAGGGGTTAAACAGTGCATTCAGATGGATGGGGCTTTCCACTATTAAACAACACAAGAGAAAATACAATAAGACAAAAACAAGAGAACTTTGATAGTGTTTATCTTATTAAAAACTGGAAAGGTTAGACATGCACACAAAATTAAGGCACTCTTTCATATTCTATAGAGTTAGAGTTGTATGTATTCGGTACTATCCAATGGTGTCATTCGACCGGACAGTTTCTCTTACGGGGAGCTTATGCATATGTGAGTTTCATTGTGGTAATACGTAAGCTGTGCTCTGCAGGTGAGAAGATGATGCGTTACAGTTACCCGGAGCTGAGCTATGAGATGGGTCTGAAGTATGAGAAGGAGGCAGAGCTGATGCAGGCTCACATGATGGACCAGGCTATCAACAACGCCATCTCTTACCTGGGCTCTGACTCCCTGAGACCCCTGGTCCACCATCCCCACCCCCATGGTCCCCACGGTCCACAGCCGTCTCTTTCTATGGCCGAGGTGGTACCCATGGTCAACCCCCTCTTCCACCACGTCTACCCTCTGGGGTCAGGGCTGCGTATGGACCGACCAGGTGGCCGCGACGCCCCACCTCATCCTTCACCTCTGCCCCCTCCTCCCCCTGACTTCCATCCTTCCTCCAACGGGCCCATTGCCCTCACCAGACCCAAGCAGCACCACCCACAGGGTACCAAAGAGGAAAAAGAGTCTCCTAGCAACAGTGGGCTGGACTCGGCTGACTCTGCCCGGAGCAGCCCACAGGATAGAATGGGTTACCACTGGAACAACCCCCACCATCGTCCCAGATCCAGCCCAGCATATGGCGGCAGAGAGGAGGGACGAGGCGGGGCTGAGGTGGCCCAGGGAGGGGCGGCAGAGAGGCCTATAAGTCGGGAAGGAGTGCATGTGTTTGGGCGAGAGGGGCGGAAGATGAGGGTGTTCCAGTGTGAACACTGCCGCATTCTCTTCCTGGACCACGTCATGTACACCATCCACATGGGTTGTCATGGTTACAGGGACCCACTGGAGTGCAACATCTGTGGCCACCGCAGTAAGGACCGCTATGAATTCTCATCTCACATCATCCGCGGGGAACACACCTTCAACTAGAGGGGTGGACTGGACAGGAGCCACCACTGGTCCCCGCCCCATCCCATCTCAGGACAGTGATGTTGAACTAACTGTGTGTGGTCAATGCAACCAACCAGGAGAGAGAGAACTAACCAACATTTGCTGCAGCATAATGATACTAGCTATATATCATTCCAAACAAATATATGAAGGTCTGGGCCAAATACACATTTGAATTGTGCAAGGTGTTTTGAAGAATTTGAGGTTGAGTTATGTATCTCAAGTGAGGGATGTTTTTGGGGAGTGAAGAAGATCACAAAGAAGTAGTACACCTAGACAGTTTTGTCATGGTGTGTCTCAGATTGTCACAGAGCAGCTAATACTGTGAGTAGTTCTATTATAGTTTATCACTGTTCCTTTCTTTCTGAATAATGTACTGTTGGACTTGTTCGTTGCCACATAGACTGCCACTCAACTTATCAAGGGGGCTTTCCCTGAACCCACCAACTGAACCATACTTTAGAATATAATATTCTTTCTTGCATGATTTCTTGCAACAGACTGTATATCTTCTCTGTCTTTCTAACTGCTAACTGCACAGGCGTGTTGTCACACTAGCCACATGAAATTACATTTTCTGCAGAGGGAAAGAGAGTAGTGAGAGAGAAAGAGAGAGGGCGAGAAAGAAAAGGAGAGAGACAAAAAAAAGAGAAATATGGAAGAAAGTGAGGGAGAAAGAGGGAGAAAGAGATGAGAGAGAGAGACAGAGAGAGAAAAGGAGCGAGACAGAGAGAGAGAGAGCGAGAGAGAGAGAGAGAGAAACAGAGACGGAGACGGAGAAACTTACTCATGATTTACCTTTTCAGACATTGTCTACAGATTTGTTTATTGTTTCGTTCATTACCCTAGCTAAATATCTGCTTTCTGTGGAACAGTTCCTATAACCTTCTCAGTTTCACAGAACTTCACAGAGGAAAGGAAAAGCACTGCACTGCAACCCGCCTCCTCCCTAAACCTGTTCTTTCACTAGCAGACTGATGCCTTGACGGATGGGGAGGACGGGAAAGGATTCCCTGTTTTGAAGCCAGTCCCTGTTTTGATGGTTCAATAGTAACTTCAAATCTCCAGCTCGCAAGTTGCCTTTAACCCACTCATGTGTCTTATAGTAGACAGGCTGCTTTCTGCAAGCGCCATGTCAGTGCATGCGCTCTACTCCTGGGTTGGGATCAATGCCATTTCAATTCAGTCAATAAAAACAAATCTATGAGGAAAATTGGAATTTGGATTTGCAGTTTATTTCTTACATTGATAGAATTGGAATGGCATTGAGACCAACCCTGCTGTACATTGCATGTGAATGTGATGTGGAAAGGATTGTGCCCAGTACAATTAAGCTGATGCACTGGTACTGTTTAGTAGATAGATAGCAGTGTGGTTTAAGGTTTTTTAGAAGTATAATGCCAGTGAAGGGTGATGGTATGTATGTGGATCAAATAAAATAATCTATGTGCACTTGGACAAATGCTTAAGACAATGTACATGTTGCTCTGTTGATAACAAATATTTTGCTGGCAAAATATGTAGTGTCGTTGTTGTTCTGTTTATTATGCAGCATATACCATGTTTTGAATTGCCACAGTCTTTTGTCCTGATGGTCTCTGGCCATAGGAATGGCCCTATGTGTATATGGCCAGGCTCAGTTCACTGGTCAGTTCAAACTTCTTCACTCCTTCTGTATGTTATGTGGCACGGTATGTAACCTCCCCAATCAAAGTGGCAGCTTATTTCTCTTTATATTTCAAAACACATACTGTACAGCTTATTGTTACTGTAAAGTATTGGCAATGGTTATTTGTTTACATCTTTTAGCTATTGTAGTAGCTATTACATGCATTCTGCATTCCCTCAGTGCATTATTATTTTTAAATGAAAGCCCCTATTTTGTATTTACTCACACCTTTATCTTTGATCATTAACATTTCTATAGATGTTCTGATGCACCAGTATAGTTGTCTTCAATCTTCTGTATGTCCGCCTATTGTTTTTCTAAACAAATCCAGAATCATTACTATTCTTTATGAAGCAAGCATGGATGCTAACAAATAGTTTTAGGATATTTGAAAAACATATGTCAGCCCACCTGTAGCAAAGTGCACACTATTGCTTTACTATCTGTAATGAAATAATTGCCGTAGGGGCATTACATGTTTTACTTGTCATTGTAGATACTCTTACTGTATTCTGATTTGTCCCATGTGTACATCAATTGAGGGAGACAATGTGAGCACCAAGATTAGATTTTTTAATAATTTTCTACGTAACAAAAAGTCAGACTACCGCACCGGGAAGAAAAGTGATATTGTACAGTTACATTTATTTTTCAGATTTTTTTTACTACAGATGTAGGATCTTAAATTGTTCACCCTGTTGCAAGAGAACTTTCCTGCAATGCATTTGAGGGTTAAAAAGGCTTCTAAAGTTAGTAATTTCCACTTAGAAATGTCAGACTTGTTTTTCCCTTACGAAAAATGTGTCAACCCCTACAAAAATATCAATTTAATTATGCTCCACATAATAATTCACATTTCCTGTTGCTTTAGCAAACTGGCTCAAATTAAGATCCTACATCTATATGTGTGTATGTAAAGGCCTTAGCTCATAAAGTGCTTTCCCACTGTGCACAGGCGTCAATTCAACACATTCCACGTTGGTTCATTGAAATGACATGGAAACGGCGTTGATTCATCCAGTGTGTGCCCAGTGGGTTGTTGTTGGAGCTGTATGATCCGTCTTACCTCTGTAAGTACTGTACAACCTTGTTAAAGACTGATAAATATCATGTTGAAGCATTGTGTGTAAATATATCTGGAGGCTACAACCTATATATGAATTTATATGAGCCTATACGAACACAAAGAAGAAGTGATCTTATTGACAGACTCCACACTCTTGGAAGAATAGCATACTTGAAGCGGAATTAGTGACACTCTCGATTGTGGTGTATTTTATATGTACTAAAAACTGCACTGGATTTCAATTTTTCTTGGTAAATGTAAAAATTTGAATTGTTTTGTAAAAATGATGTTTTTTATTATTATTATATAACAAGTGCTAATGAACAATACTGGTAAAAGAGAGGGTTGCTGTGTACTTTTGTATACATAAAATTAATGGTGAATATTCTGGCATTATATTAAAATGGGTTTGTAATGTGCACAGATATGCACTGATGTTGAAATTATTATCATGTGGGGGTCTCAGGTATTTCTATTCTATGTACTTCTATACACTGTTGTATTTCTTCCAGTACATCTTGGAATACATAATTTCTTTATCAACAAAATCTCAAAATCATAATTTGGGGTATTACTTTTAAAAAATAAAAAATGTAATTGTATCACAATCATTTAACTTGCACGTTTACGTTGCCGATAGAAACACCAGCCACTCTGCTAGTATACACACACGTTTACAGCTTCAAATTATGTTAATTGAAAGCTGAAATACATCTCTTAAGGACTCTTGCTCCTTTAATTCTATATATGACACAATATTGCATGTTAATTGCTTTAATTAATAGGCCAATCTCTGAATTTGGTGGATTATGTGATATTACAATGTTACAAAATTAAAATACCTCTAGAGAATATTGAGGTATTACCAAAACCAATGCTGCTAATATCCTTGACATGAGAAGACGATACAGGGCCGGACATAGTTAAATATATGTTAATAAGGCATGGGCTTCCCACTTTTAAACTATAGATTTGACTGATATGGATGTCAAGATGTTTACAATATGTACTAGTTGAATATCATGAAGCAAGGCATTACCTGTCTATATGTTAAAATGCACTATATACACATACAATCTATGTATTTTAATACCTGCAATTCTGCATATACAGTAAATGGATTGTAAAAAGATGTAACCCATTCTTGGTCCTCACTTGTGACCCTGTCTCTCTCACACCCTGTTCCCACTCAGGTTGCACAACTGATGTTCATCACATTCGACACGATGGTTATTTATGTGACAACGGAGAGTCTGCACATTTCTTTTGTTATACAATCAAGGTGTGGTGTCTCCCCACAACCCTTGAGTATTTATGTTTGTGCATAAAAATCCTCAGTTCTATCTCAACTGTTGTTCCAAATGTGTTGTGCCGCACGTGTTCCAAATACGCGCTACAACTCAAGTGTGTAGGGGCCCATACAGCCAGACTAAGTGGCCCCTGGCCTCCCTGTGCTAAGATGAACCATGGGTTTGAGAGAGACTTCCTCTGTGACGTTTCTCTGGCATTTGGGCAACATGCGGCCTGCTTCATGCGCTGCAGATCCAGTGTGAAGATACTGTACAGTAAGCGTTGTTCAGAGGTGTTGGGGACACAGCAGCTATTCACACACATTTGTGCTGTGGTCAGGCTCGGCCAAGATCAGACAGAATCAACCCCATGACAGTTCATCAAGTCCGGTAGCTCAGTAACACTACTGAAGACCTCCGCAATCCTGAATTATCCTGAAATGTCCAAATAAACTGAGCAGATCTAAGATGTGACCCTGTTGATTCATCTCATCCCAGAAAGGATACTGCAGGTTGGCTTTGTCTAAGCTTGGAAGATAATCAGCAGTTTGTTTGGATGGATGGCAGGTCATTCACACTGGGCACAACACATAGTTTCAACATGGATAATTGGGTAATATTTGGTTGAGATGTTGATCATTGAGATTATAACCTACAGTATATTCACCCACCCAAAAAGAAAGCCAAAAGTTAGTTGATTTTCCAATGTTATCACTTTGCTTTCAACCATAAAAGCACAACCAATTTCCAATGGAAAAACAATGTCAGATTTTTGGTTCAGATGTCAACTAAATTTCTATCGCTGCGCTTTCAACCATTTTAAACCACAGTAAAGTTCAAATGGAAATACAATATCAGATATGTTTTATTTTCATGTAATAGATTACTGTGTTATCCCTGTGCTTCATCTAATAGCAGAACCAAACTACCTAAATTGCAGTTGAGTTAAAATTACATTAAAAGTACATGGTGCAAATTATCAAGACCGGTCGAGATTCTGCAAAGGTAATTACAGCAATTGTGAAGATCTCCACAGACCTGCGATGATCTATGCATTTTGGAACATGCACACTTTAAATGATTACAAAGAAATATATAGTTACAGTAACTCAAAATGTGGCTATTTTTAAGTTTGAATGTTACATCAGTTTGTAAGATAGCGTTAACTTTAGTCTATGAACTGTATTACAAAAGTAATATTGAATTGTGTTTAGTTTACAACTCAATCAAATATCACAATTTTATGGAGCTGTAGGCCTATAAACTGCTTGGATAGTTTGATTAGAGCCACTGGTTTAATCCCATTTTATAATTTACATTGTTGTTTGAGTTGGAGATGTGAATCCAACATATAACATGTTAGCTTGTCGACAAGTTAGTATACTATTTATTGTATTTCAAAACTGATATTGAATTGTGTTTGGTTGTCAATGCAACCAAATATCAACATTTGAAGGAGATCTTCTGCTTGGAGAGTTTAGTCTGGCTTTAATTCCAGTTTGTCTACAAATTAATAATGTGCACTGAACAAAAATGTAAACACAACATGTAAATTGTTGGTCCCATGTTTCATGAGCTGAAATAAAAGATCCGAAAAATTGTCCATATGCACAAAAAGCTGATTTCTCTAAAATGTTGTGCACAAATTTGTTTACATTCCTGTTAGTGAGCATTTCTCCTTTGCCAAGATCATCCATCCACCTGACAGGTGTTGATATCAAGAAGCTGATTAAACAGCATGATCATTACACAGGTGCATCTTGTGCTGGGAACAATAAAAATCCACTCTTAAATGTGCAGTTTTGTCACACAACACAATGCCACAGATGCCTCAAGTTTTGAGGGAGCATGCAATTGACATGCTGACTGCAGGAATGTCCACCAGAGCTGTTGCCAGATAATTGAATGTTCATTTCTCTACCATAAGCCACCTCCTATGTCTTTTTTGATAATTTGGCAGTACATCCAATTTGTAGACCAGCTCGAATTAAAGTCAGACTTAGTGGCAGAGATGGAACTATCCGAGCAGACAATACATCTCCTTCAAATGTTGATATTTGGTTGCGTTGACAACCAAACACAATTCGATATCACCAAATGTCATTACATTTGAAATCAACCAGAGTTTGAAACTATTGTCTATGTTTAGTTGAATCTTGGGTTGAATTTAAACAATAGCTGTTGATGACTTTGCAAATGGTAAATAGGCCTAAATAACATGCATTATTGATGGTAGGAGTGTTAAAGTATGGTCACATTTAGTTTGCGCTGTTAAACCTATCCTTTGGAATGATTTTGTTTTTAAGTGGAAGTCAACAATAATACTCACGATAGCTCATTGGTTATAGTCAGCGACAAATATCATAGCTAAGCCGGGCTTAGTTAAAACCCTGGATGGGAGACCAAAAGGTAGCTGTAGAAAGATCAACTTCCAGTTGGAGGTGCTGCATGACTATTCTTTTTTTTCTGATAGTGGAAATTCCATTTCACAATACGTTGACAAATTACGCTGAAACAACGTTGATTAAACACCAGGTCTTTGCATTGTTGCTTTATCATATCCCTAACCCTAGACACACAAACTCTCCCACGAAGAGGTTGGAGCACAGGGTGAGTCGCAGACTAGTGCAGCGCCCCTGGAGCAGTTTAGGGTTCGGGTTTAGCCCCTTGCTAAAGGGCACAATGGCAGGAGCTGGTGGCTTGGACACTATGAGTAGTTCAATACCCAGGTTAAATGTAAACATTCCACTGTCACTCTGTGATGGGTTCATTTTTAAACAATGACAGTCCTGTGACAACAGACAACTGTTTCCTGTTTAATCCAGTGTAGCGCCAGATGAATTCCCACACCTGTGGATTCCCCTAACAACGCTCCAACACTCCCCAGTCCTTACAGCTCCTGTCTGGAGGCCCCTCCCTGAACTACTCCCTATCCTTACTGACATGGCTCTGACACTGTGATGTGCTGTGACATCACATCAGTCAATCACCACACACACACACGCACACACACAAACACACACACTCACACTCACAGAGAGAGAGGTACAGTAACCTGGGTTAGCCGTAGAACCATTTTTGGTTCTCGCACCATTTCTCTAGTAGTGTACAGCCTGTTGCTACATTGTCTTGTAATGTGTGCTGGGTGTGTCTTGGAGCGAGAGAGAGAGAGAGAGAGATGGTGTAGCAGACCAGCCCTAACATCCCCACAGCCAGGCAGGAAAAACAGGAATAGGAGTCACCAGGTAGAAATTGCACAACCACTGAGTGGCTTTATCTGGGCTTAAGATATCTGGAACCTCCTACTGTAACATCAAACTCGTAAGACAACCCACTGGGCACAAACTGAGGTGATGTCACAGCACATCACAGTGTCAGAGCCATGTCAGTAAGGATAGGGAGTAGTTCGGGGAGGGGCCTCCAGACAGGAGCTGTAAGGACTGGGGAGTGTTGGAGCGTTGTTAGGGGAATCCACAGGTGTGGGAATTCATCTGGCGCTACACTGGATTAAACAGGAAACAGTTGTCTGTTGTCACAGGACTGTCATTGTTTAAAAATGAACCCATCACAGAGTGACAGTGGAATGTTTACATTTAACCTGGGTATTGAACTACTCATAGTGTCCAAGCCACCAGCTCCTGCCATTGTTCCCTTTAGCAAGGGGCTAAACCCGAACCCTAAACTGCTCCAGGGGCGCTGCACTAGTCTGCGACTCACCCTGTGCTCCAACCTCTTCGTGGGAGAGTTTGTGTGTCTAGGGTTAGGGATATGATAAAGCAACAATGCAAAGACCTGGTGTCAGTGCAAAGGCCTCTGTGTAATGTTGGGCTGGTTTGTGGTCAGGCAGCTCAAAGAGCGGGTGGAGAGCTACATGTGGGGAGGATGTTGGACTGTGGGGGAACTTCCACCTTCCTTCCTCTGCTGTGGGCCAAACAACTTGCAGAGAGAGGGAGTGTGTGTGTGTGTGTGTGTGTGTGTGTGTGTGTGTGTGTGTGTGTGTGTGTGTGTGTGTGTGTGTGTGTGTGTGTGTGTGTGTGTGAGTGACAGACAGACAGACAGACAGACAGACAGACAGACAGACAGACAGACAGACAGACAGAGATAAAGAGATAAAGAGATAAAGAGAGATATGAGAAAGGAGAGCAATTAGTGCACCTGATAAGAGGAGAAAATGGCGGAGCAAAGTACAGATGCAGGGTTGCTAGGTTTGTTACTGTATTATTGGGAAGTGAGAGAGAGAGAGAGAGCGAGAGAGAGAGAGAGAGAAAGAAAGAGATGCTTTCTTTGGCAATGTTAACATATGTTTCCCATGTTTCCCATGCCAATAAAGCCCATTGAATTGAATTGAAATGAATTGATAGAGAGAGAGGTTGTGATGTTGGAGAGAGCTGTGGGTTTAAGTTGGGAGGTAGGTTTGTGGATGCAGGGATACAGATGGCCGTTGTCTGACATAAATGGATGCACAGCTGCCAAGAGTTGAAGTGAAAACAGGAAATATATGTAAATACCACAATAGATAGACTGTCTGTGACTTCACTGTACCTAGCTACCCGTCTCTCTTTGAGGCTGCTGAAAGGAGACACCCCCCTGGAAAAAAAAGAGAGAGAAAAATAGAAAACGTGCCATTTCTGCAACTAAGCACTTGGGCAAGATTTTCTCCCCTTTTAAATGTCAACGCTCTTGTTAGTTTTGCGGTTGCTGGGCCTGGGGTCAAGAGAGGAGTGAATAGGGCTTAAATACAACACAACACTCAGAGAAAGATGTAAAAATTATGTTCCATAAAGCCCTCTGAACTTTTTTATAGGTATATCAATTCAATGCATGCACAGAGCAGATCTACTGCATTGTACAGGGCAGAGATGCAAGGACAAGGATTGACTTCTAGAAACTGACAGATATGTTGTTAGCCACTCACTGGTCTTCTCTGGTGTAGTGAGGTGTCTTGTGGTGTAGTGGGGCTGTTGCTATTGGTATAAGTGATGGGATCCTGGTAAAACTTGCCTGGATTGGTGGGTTACAATCTCAAAGACGATCGACCTGTAGGCTTATAAGGCCTCTAGTTTCGGTCATGTCTTCTATAACCGTATTCAAAGAAAATGTGTACAATAATCATGTTAAATTCCTGGACGTCATTGTTTATAGTATTGGAAGCCTGTGGTTTGCCTGAGATGATCTCACATCATCAAGTTTCCTTTAGTCACATCAGGTGACAGATAGTATTGATGAGTCAATGTAACCAATGTGATATTATCTAACCCTACTTTGTAAAAGTCCTCTGGTCCCTACCCCCACACGCTGACATCAAGGGCAGAGTGGTATTAAGATTGTACTCTCAGTATTGCTCAGATAAAACCAGTAATTCAATCTTGTTTCCACACTGATGGTTAATTTTGAGGGCAGACATCAACACAAGCTGTGGGCAAGTCCTGCCACACACACGCACTTTTACAATCATGTAAAGACCACAATAATCCTGTAATAAGGGAATTATTCCAATACCTTATTCTCACGCTTGTGCTGCCCTCCAGTGGCAGTACATTGAGAAGAAGGGCTTCACAAAAAAGAGAGAAGATAGGTGATTAAGATAACATCTGAATAAAGTCATTGAATTACTCTACAGCAGTGTAATGATAGGAATGATTAGGCTCTTTTGGAAAGTCGTTGGGATAATAATGAGATATTTTGCCATACTTGTACTGTGAATGCAGTTCATATAGGTGCCAATAGATGGCAGTATTTTGCAGAAGTAACACAGCAACACAGCAGAGATACAATTATTATTTTTTTTCAGTAGATGGCAGCAGTGTACATCGTACAAACTCTTACTCGTATTTCACAACTATCAATAATATCATTCACATTAAATACATCCTGTAGTGATTTTTTTTACATTTAGTATTGAAAAGCAATATTGCAAGTATAACAACTGTAAAGTACACACACTAAAGGGTAAAAAATATGTTTTGAGCAAAATAGTGTTTTTTAAATACAACTGCAAACTTCAAGGAGGAGGCGTCCAAGGAGTTGGACTGATTGGGAACTATGATGTCCACAACCCCACTTCCCCTCAAACAGAAGGAGCCCACAACCCCACTTCCCCTCAAACAGAAGGAGCCCACAACCTCACTGCCCCTATATTGTAAACAATAATCCTGCCTTTGACTGGATACTGAGCGTCTACAACCCACTGATTGTACACTGAGTCCACAACCCCACAACCCACTGATTGTACACAGAGTCCACAACCCCACAACCCGCTACCCCTTCCTTATACAGAATCGTCTTGACTCACTGCCAGGCCGCTGAGCATTCTGCATCTGTCAGCACACACAGCTATGGTGAGACGGGATGGGATAGGAGTGAACATTTCCCCTAATGGGAAACAATTACACAGTCAGTGGGTTCTTCAGTGACTTCTGATGAGAGTCATTGGCTGAGGAAGTGGCCACGTAATCCTGTGTGTGTAATGTGGTAATGCAGCTTATTGCTCAGTGAATCGCTGTAGCACTGAGCCGAGCCAAAGAGTTGAGGCAAATAGAGACAGAGACAGACTCTGAGGGAACTATTAACCCCTGTCATATAGGAATCATCACTAGTTTTTAACTCCTCCTAATCTGAATATTTAACACCTCCAACCCTACAGCTTCTGGGGATATCCTAAAAATTCTAAGCAATGTTTATTTGTCATATGCACAGGATACAATGGGGTGTGTACCGTACAATGAAATGCCTACTGCTGGCACTGCACCTTATAGTCACACACACACATTTGTATTTATTTTTCATTTTAGATAAAGAATGCTGATGCTTATACTGTGAACAGCAACACTCCTACATCATTGGTTCGCTTGATCTACTGCACACTCTAATGTAGCCAGTGTACACTACTGTACAGTACCGATTGTCATTGAAAGTGTTCGCTTTTCTGTGAAAATAAAATCCACTTACGAGAGGACATGTAATACCTTGAATTCATTATTCATACAGTACCAGTCAAAAGTTTGGACACACACACTCATTCAAGGGTTTCTCTTTATTTTTACTATTTTATGCATTGTCAAATAATAGTGAAGACATCAAAACCATGAAATCATGTGGAATCATGTAGTAACCCCCTAAAAAAACATCAAAAACCATCCAGATATATTTTAGAATCTTCAAAGTAGCCACCATTTGCCTTGATGACAGCATTGCACACTCTTGGCATTCTCTCAACCAGCTTCACCTGGAATTATTTTTCAAACGTCTTGAAGTTCCCACATATGCTGAGCAATTGTTAGCTGCTTTTCCTTCACTCTGAGGTCCAACTCATCCAAAACCATCTCAATTGGGTTGAGATCGGGTGATTGTGGAGGCCAGGTCATCTGATGCAGCACTCCATCACTCTCCTTCTTGGTCTAATAGCCCTTACACAGCTTGGAGATGTGTTGGGTCACTGTCCTGTTGAAAAACAAATGACAGTCCAACTAAGCGCAAACCAGATGGGATGGTGTATCACTGCAGAATGCTGTGGTAGCCAAGCTGGTTAAGTGTGCCTTGAATTCTAAATAAATCACAGACAATGTGTCACCAGCAAAGCACCCTCACACAATCAAACCTCCTCCTCCATGCTTCATGGTGGGAAACACACATGCGGAAATCATTCGTTCACTTACTCTGTGTCTCACAAAGACATGGCGGTTGGGAACAAACATCTCAAATTTGGACTCATCACGTCGAAGGACAGATTTCCACCAGTCTAATGTCCATTTCTGGTGTTTCTTGGTCCAAATAAGTCTCTTCTTCTTTTTGGTGTCCTTTAGTAGTGGTTTCTTTGCAGATATTCGACCATGAAGGCCTGATTCACACAGTCTCCTCTGAACAGTTGATGTTGAGATGTGTCTGTTACTTGAACTATGTGGAGCATTTATTTGGGCTGCAATTTCTGAGGCTGGTAAACTCTAATGAACTTATCCAGGGCAGCAGAGGTACTCTGTGTCTTCCTTTCCTTTGGCGGTCCTCATGAGAGCCAGTTTCATCGTAGCGCTTCATGGTTTTTGCGAATGCACTTGACAAAACTTTAAAGGTTCTTTACATTTTCCAGATTGACTGATCTCCATGTCTTAAAGTAATGAGCTGTTTTTGCCATAGTATGGACTTGGTGTTTTACCAAATAGGGCTATCTTCTGATTATCACCCCTACCTTGTCACAACACAACTGATTGGCTCAAACGCATTGAGAAGGAAAGAAATTCCACAAATTAACTTTTAACAAGGCACACCTGTTAATTGAAATGCATTCCAGGTGACTACCTCATGAAGCTGGTTGAGAGAATGCCAAGAGTGTGCAAAGCTGTCATCAAGGCAAAGGGTGGCAGAATCTCAAATATAAAATATATTTTGATTTGTTTAACACTTTTTTGGATACTACATGATTCCATATGTGTTATTTCATAGTTTTGATGTCTTCACTATTATTCTACAATGTAGAAAATAGTAAAAATAAAGAAAAACTCTTGAATGAGTATGTGTGTCCAAACTTTTGACTGGTACTGTATATTGAAAGAAAAGTTTAGCTCTGACAATAACAAATGTTTGTACTGGAACTTTTTCACCGGCTCAGTTTTTGCGTTCTAAATGGCACTCTATTCCCTATACAATGCACTACTTTTGACCCAGGCCCATAAAAAGTAGTACACTATGTAGGGAATAGGATGATATTTTGGATGCAGGGCCTTTTTGAATAACCTTGCTGCAGGGGGAGAGATTGCCTTGGTTGCAGGGTAGCAGTGAAACAAATAAGCACTGTGTCTGTGTGAGGAGGAGTATGATAAAGTTGCTTCATAAGTTGCAGAACATTGTGTGTGTGGAATCATTATGAGGCATTAGCCCTCTGGAGGCTGCTATGGATTTATTGGCTCGCCTCATGCAGCAAAGTCTCATCCATTAAACAAATCAGGGACTTATGTATTAGATTAGCTACACCACTGGAACCAGGGGAGCCCAGGCAGGAACACAAACACACACACACACACACACACACACACAGTCTCACACAGAACGTCATCATTTTCTGTTTCTGTTTCATAAAAATCCATGGAAAGAATGATGTAATTGACAGCATTAAGAAGATACTGTCAGAGGAGCGATCTTTAAAATAATGAAATTACACACAAACAAACATAATAGAGTGGTCTGAATTGCATTTGAGGTGTTATGAAAATGATAAAAGGCAGCCATTGGAAATGGTTTCGAGCGAGGAATAAGAATTATATTTCTTAATCACTTGTTGTCAGCGATATTAAATGCTCGTCACATTAAGTCGTGTTTTAATAACAATGTGTCTAAATGATAAGATGCTCCAATGTGTCAAATTAAGAGGCACTGAGCCAGTAAACTTGTTGGTACCAGCTTGAGTCATTGATGTGTCCCAAATGGTACTCTCCCAAATGACACCTTATTCCCTATGTAGTGGATGCCTTTTCACCAGGTCCCAAGGGGTTGTGGTAAAAATGTGTGCACTATAAAGTGAATAGGGTACCCTTTGGAAAGCACACATTTAGTCATCCCACTGCTAGCTTTATGCTAAATGTGTCGTGATGTGGTAACCTCTTAGGTTATAGTCTACCTCCCCCCTGTGGTGAAAGGTCAAAACTACAGTTTCGGTGAAAAAGTTAGTGTCGTACAGTTCAATGCATTGTTATTTATTCTGCACTCAAGCAAAAAAACTCTCTATTGTGACCCTGAAAAGCAAAAATGGCAGACTTCCCATTTTCTACATTTTGTGGAAGAAATCAAGGAACATTTGAAAAAAGGACTGACGAAGGATACATAGTAAAAAGGGGCTATTTGCTTTAACATTTAAGATGAAGCGTAGGGGATTTAAACTGAGGCTCAAGGTGTAACAACTATGCCAGGTGGCACAAGTCTCTCCCGCGTTTCATATTTTCATAGCGTTATCATTCTAGAATTATGAGTTAATTGTGTTTTCTCTGAATCTCTGAATGTTATTTGGACTATGTGTTCAGCCGTAGCTGTTCTAAAATTAACCAATATTTATACAGTACCACTCATAAGGTTGGACACACCTAATCATTCAAGGGTTTTTCTTTAATTGTACTATTTTCTATATTGTAGAATAATAGGCAGGCATCAAAACTATGAAATAACACATATGGAATCATCTAGTAAACAAATTAAACACATAAAAATATATTTAATATGTTATATTCTTCAAAGTAGCGACCCTTTGCCTTGATGATAGCTTTGCACACTATTGGCATTCCCTCAACCAGCTTCATGAGGTAGACACCTGTAATGCTTTTCCAACAGTCTTGTAGAGGCCAGGTCATCTGATGTGCACTTCATCACTCTACTTCTTGGTCAAACAGCACTTACACAGCCTGGAGGTGTGTTTTGGGTCATTGACCTGTTGAAAAACGATAGTCCCACTAAGAGCAAACCAGATGGGATTGTGTATCGCTGCAGAATGCTGTGGTAGCCATGCTGGTTAAGTGTGCCTTGCATTTAAAAACAAATAACAGATAATGTCACCAGCAAAAAAAAACACACCGTCACACCTCCTCCTCTATGCTTCAAATTGTGAACCACACATGCGGAGATCATCTGTTCACCTACTCTGCCTTTCACAAAGACATGGTGGTTGGAACCAAAAATCTCAAATTTGGACTCATCAGACCGAAGGATAGATATCCACCGGTCTAATGTCCATTGCTCGTGTTTCTTGGCCCAAGGAAGTCTCTTCTTATGATCGGTGTCCTTTAGTAGTGGTTTCTTTGTAGAAATTCGACCATGAAGGTCGGATTCACGCAGTCTCCTCTGAACAGTTGATGTTGAGATGTATCTGTTACTTGTACTCTGTGAAGCATTTATTTGTGCAGGAATCTGAGGTGAGGTTAATTGTTAGTTTCTGAGGCTGAATTTATCCTCTGAAGCAGAGGTAACTCTGGGTCTTCCTTTCCTGCGGCGGTCCTCATGAGAGTCAGTTTCATCGTAGCTCTTGACTGTTTTTGCGACTCTACTTGAGGAAACTTTCAAAGTTCTTGAAATTATCCAGATTGACTGATCTTCATGTCTGAAAATATGGATGGAATGTCATTTCTCTTTGCTTTTTTGAGCTGTTCTTGCCATAATATGGACTTGGTATTTTACCAAATAGGGTTATCTTCTGTATACAACCCATACCTTGTCACAGCACAACTCATTGCCTCAAACGCATTGTGAAGGAAAGAAATTCCACAAATTAACTTTTAACATTCCATGTGACTACCTCATAAAGCTGGTTGAGAGTGAGTGTGCAAAACTGTAATCAAGGCAAAGAGTGGCTAATTTGAAGAATCTCAATTATAAAATATATTTTGATTTGTTTGAATTGGTTACTACATGACTCCATATGGTTTATAGTTTTCATGCCTTCACTATTATTCTACATTGGGAACCACAGTGAAGAGGCAACTCCGGGATGCTGGCCTTCTAGGCAGAGTTGCAAAGAAAAAGCTGTATCTCAGACTAGCCAATAACTGGCCAATAAAAATAAAATATTAAGATAGGCAAAAGAACACAGACACTGGACAGAGGAACTTTGCCTAGGCCACCATCCCAGAGTCACCTCTTCACTGTTGACGTCGAGTCTGGTGTTTTGTGGTTAATATTTAATGAAGCTGCCAGTTGAGGACTTGTGAGGCGTCTGTTTCTCAAATTAGACACTCTAATGTACTTGTCCTCTTGCTCAGTTGTGCACCGGGGCCTCCCACTCCTCTTTCTATTCTGGTTAGAGTCAGTTTGCGCTGTTCTGTGAAGGGAGTAGTACCAGTGTTGTACCAGATCTTCCGTTTCTTGGCAATTTCTAACCTGGAATAGCCTTCATTTCTCAGAACAAGAATAGACTGACAAGTTTCAGAAGAAAGTTATTTGTTTCTGGCCATTTTGAGCCTGTAATCGAACCCACAAGTGCTGATGCTCCAGATACTCAACTAGTCTAAAGAAGGACAGTTTTATTGCTTCTTTTATCAGAACAAAAGTTTTCTACTGTGCCAACATAATTGCAAAAGGGTTTTCTAATGATCAATAATCCTTTTAAAATTATAGACTTGAATTAGCTAACACAACATGCCATTGGAACACAGGAGTGATGGTTGCTGATAATGGGCCTCTGTACACCTATGTAGATATTCTATTAAAAATCAGCCGTTTCCAGCTACAATGGTTATTTACAACATTAACAATGTCGACACTGTATTTCTGATCAATTTGATGTTATTTTAATGGACAAAAAATTTGCTTTTCTCTCATAAATAAGGACATTTCTAAATGATCCCAAGTTTTTGAACTATAGTGTGTATATGACATTCATCATTATAGGCCAATGCTAAAAAAGATATGCCATAAAATGTAATGCTTCTCTATAACATGATAATATAAGCAATAATATAGTGTTAGTTGACATAACATTTCATGCAATAACAAATCATGCAATAACACATTCCTTAATCCTCTTGTTCCTATTTGGATCATAAGGCTTCCATGAGAGCGTGACCTAGCTGTCGATCTTCTGCTTTTATCAGGATGGCTTTCCATGACAGGCCACAGTCCTTCATCTCCTTCTCCGTGGTTCTTCACCATGTTATTTGTATAAATAAGTTTTAAATTCAGTCTACCTTTTCGTTTACCTTGATTCTACAGTTCGCTTTAACATCAATATTCTTAATACAGTTGTATTAAGGGCAAACTACATGCAAAATGTTCAGAAAGCTTTTCAGCTAAAGTAGACGCTTCTTACAAGTGAGCTACTACTACAACGCTTCTTAAAAGTGAGCGTATGTGTCTTTGTACGTGCGTGTGCCTGCGAGTGTGTGTGTGTGCTTGTGTGTGTGTGTCCATGCACGCCCTATGTATGCAAAACATAAGAAAATGTGCTTTTCAGACCAGATGTTTTGGCATATTGCAGCTCAGAGGGTGTTCTCTTCTCTCTTGGGGTGTGAGAGAGAGAGAGAGAGAGAGAGAGAGAGAGAGAGAGAGAGAGCGAGAGAGAGAGAGAGAGAGAGAGAGAGCGGGAGAGAGGGAGAGAGGGGGAGAGAGAGAGAGAGAGAGAGAGAGAGAGAGAGAGAGAGAGAGAGAGAGAGGGTGTTATTGAGAGGTAGGTCATTCTCATGTTCTGATGTGGACACAAAACATTTATATTTTATCCGGTCACTTCAACTTAAGATGCAATTTGTTTGTTTTTAAGTTCAAAAGTCAAAGTTGAGTAAAAATGTATTCTGTTTAATTCTAGACAACACATAGACCTACTCTAAGATAATAACCTGCCCTATAACCTGCCCTCATTATGTTAATATGTGTCAAATCAAATTTTATTCATCACATGCTTCGTAAACATCAGGTGTGGACTAACAATCAATCCGTTTTTTTTTTTAACAACAACAATATTTCTAAATAGGATAGGGTCAGAAGCAGGATATCATAAATCTCTCGTTCCATGAGCATAAAGCAATGTAGGCCTAATGGCTCTTCCGCAGGAGCCATGGATGTTTGTCCTATCCATTGAAGATAGTTTATTAAATAGTATACAGTAGCTACTACAATAGGCCTAGTTATAACAAATATGTAGCCTAGCCGATCTAGTTGTTTTTACTGGCTTCAACATGAAAATACAGGTAACTGCCGAAATAATGCAAACACTTGACTAAATGAGGGATACAAAGTATATTGAAAGCAGGTGCTTCACAGGTGTGGTTTCTGACTTAATCAATTAACATCCCATTATTCTCAGGGTCATTTATAAAAATTATGGGCAGGCCATTAAAAACAGGAATGTCTGTTGACTCAACTCATAAACTCATTGACTCAACTCAACTCATAAACAACAGGTGTGGACTAACAGTGAAAAGCTTAGTTACGTCCCTTCCCAAAATTGCAGAGAAAAAGAAAATAGATAAATAATAGAAAATTAAAATACGTAATAATTAAAGTAAAAGTAGATACACAATGAGAAACGATAACCTGGCTATATACAACAGGTACCATTACTGAGTCCATGTGCAGGGGAAAGAGGTAATTGAGGTAGATATACAGTATACTGTACATATAACTAGGAATAAGATGACAGATGGTAAACAGTAGCAGCAGTGTACAGTCTGTGATGAGTCAAACAAAGTTAGTGTAAAAAGGGACATTGCAGATAGTCCAGCTAGCTATTTAAAGCTGCAATATGTAACTTTTTGGGCAACCCCACGAAATTCACATAAAAATGTTAGTAACTAACATTTACTAACTATAACTGTTATAGATCTGTCATTCTCATTGAAAGCTAGTCTAAGAAGCAGTAGATAGTTTCCATGTGTGCTGTTTCTATGCTTCCTGGTCTTAAGTTTCATTTTTGACTCTTTTACTTTTGGGTTTATACACCAGCTTCAAACAGCAGAAAATACAATATTTAAATGCTTTAATTTGTTTTATTTTACCTTCATTTAACTAGACAAGTGAGTTAAGAACAAATTCTTGTTTACAATGACGCCTACCAAAATCAAAAGGCCTCCTGCCGGGACAGGGGTTGGGATTAAAAATGTAAATATAGGACAAAACACAGATCATGACAAGAGAGACACCACAAAACTACATAAAGAGAGACCTAAAGACAACAACATAGCATGGTTATGGAAAATATATTTCACAGCTGTTTAAACGGTACAATGATTCTCTACCCTATAGTTGCTTGTTGTGTCACATAAACTGAAATTATGCTATTTTTTTATCATTTAAACCACCTTGAAATTGCGGAGCAATTTCTGCATAGTGCATCTTTAACTAGCTATTTAGCAGGCTTATATGGCTTAGGGGTAGAAGCTGTTCGTGGTCCTGTTGGTTCCAGACCCATTTAGACATGTCTCCAGAAATGTAACGATAGTCCACAATTTAAATACATTTTAAGTGGTAAGAATAAATGCTAGAGTAGCCTATTATGCTTAAATGTAGGTCTCCCAAAACAGGTAGGCATATAACGCATCATTTTGACAAGCAATATTATTTTGTAGATTTAGACAGTTGCAAGGGACCTACGCAACAAATTCAAGGATTATGGCAACATTAAAAATCCCTGGTTCTAGGAGGAGGGCTTACATCAATCAGCGATACCTTCAACCAATCCTGTTGACTGTGGGAGGAGACAACATTGCAAGGGGGTGTGTCTCTAGACAGTACGCAGTCGCTTAGTACCGTATCCAACTCCGAGAGAGTAATGAATGGCATGAGCATTGCTTTACTATTTTTGACAAGCCATATCAATGCGCTACCTTGGAACATACGCTACCTAATATCGGTTTGAACTTTTATTCACATTTATTCACTAGGCATAAACCAGACAAGGAGAAGAAGAAGACCGAGTTGGACTAATTAGTCTACTACTAACTCGAATCAATAACCTAACCGCAAACTGACACAAGCTTCTACATTTTCATATTTGTCAAGCCGAAAGGGATCTTGCTTCTGGACATGTGAATCAAAGGAGTTACTGCGAACCCCTGAAAATGAAGCTACTAGCATCGGTTCTGTGTTGCTTGGGCTTTCTGCTCACTTCTGCGCTGTTTCGGAGGATCTCTTCACAAGCAGGTGAGTGACAGTTCGGTGTCTGGCTGGCTGGTGCACAGCGCAAGAGGTTTGTGGCTACTCTTGTCACAACTGTCTGCGCGCTGCGCACTGAACAAGTAGTGTGTTGTATGCCTCTTCCAACAGTCCCCACACAATTTGGCCGTTTTGTTTACAAACTCTCTGGGTTGCCCTTCAAATTATCTATACCCACTATGTTGATTTTCGTTCATATCCGCTTTAAAATCACCCCGACTCTATCTAAGAACATTGAAGAGTAGCCTAAAGTAGCCCATACACTTATCCTCTAAGTTAAAGAGGTAATATTGAGAAATATCAGTATATATTAGCTAGGTTATTCTATTCCCACAATGACAAACCATCCGAAATGAAAGAGTGACGTGTGTTTGGCTGGTAACATTTCTGAATTCCTTATGTATTTCTCTCTAACGAAATTCGAGGAATCTCAACGGACAACATGTTTCTGATCTCAGCCTCGAGCACAAGCACAGACAGAGAGCGGCACTGTTCATTTTTTGGGGAATAAGGAGCATTAAATCACCGACACACGTGTCCGTTGGCTTGGAAAAGAGCGGACTTCACTGAGACTGAGACCAAGTCCACCATAGATTCCTGGCTCCTGCTTTATTCTCACCTCGCGTCGTCCGTCGCACTGTGAGAGTGGGTGGTGGGCATTTATAATGGGCATTGGTCCGTCCGTCTGTGTGTGTGTGTTTTTGTTTTCTCAGACAACATTCGATTCCGGTAAATAAAAATCGTGTTTTGTTGGCTTTGGTTTACAAGTCGCAGGTACTTTTGTCACTTTGAAAGGGCACATTTGTTCTCTGAATTCACCTATCTATTAACTTTCTACTCATAGGTAATAACAAAGCCGGCTATTATTATTATTATTATTATACTAATATTAGCCTAGTCTTTATTATTATTATTATTATTATTATTAGCCTAGTATTATTATCAGTTAATAGTAGACTAGTTTTAGGCATAATAGTATAAAATAGCCTAGCCTATAGTAAAGCAAGTAGGCTAGTTGAGTGGGTGCTAACGAGGGTATGACTCGTCTCAAACGTACAATACTTTATACATTTGACTATGATCAGATTTTTAATCGCTCGCTTGGTGCGCCGTGCTTGGAGCAGTGCAGCTTTTCACATGATGGTAGTCTATAGTATGAACCAGAGAGAAACACTCTCCGCTACGCGTCAGGGAAGGGACTGAGAGCGCGCGCTGATACACACACACACACGCAACACACACGCATACACAGACGCACGCACACGCACAAACTCAAACACACCCCGATATTTCAGAGTGTTTTTTCCGTTCAATATCTACTATGAACGATTTTTACACTCTTTAAAAACAAAAAAGTTGTCATGTTGTATAACATACAGTATTTGGCAGGTGTTTATCCCCTTCTGCATGTGCACTGGGTGTAGGGTTTCTGTCTCTGTCCAGTAGGTAGCATATACACCGCAGCTGGTCTTTTCAACTCTCGTTTAATATCGAATCACATATTCTAAGTAACCAATCCACCACAGCACCACTCTGTTCCGCGCGCCTCACATTCTATACAACCTGCATGCGGTGTGTTCAGAGCTAAAGGTGCAATACAGCGCACCCGCACTGCCCCAGGGCGACAAGACGTTGATTGAATTGTCTACTAAACAAAGAGAAGGGAGCAGGGAAGAGAAGAAATAAACCGTCGGCTGTATTCCTGATAAGACCCGTTTAATTGGATAGCCCTAGTTCTTTTAAAATGTTATCGTTCACATTAGTAATTATTAGAACATTAGACCTACTATAACAATCAAATGTTGTAATCAACATGTGTAGTAATTTTGTCTAGCGAGCCTCCACTCCAGCCTGCCAGGCAATTACATACATATATATTATAATGTTTTATTTATTTATTTTACCAGGCAAATTCTTATTTACAATGAAGTCTTACACTGGCAAACCTGATCAACGCTGGGCCAATTCTGCACCGCCCTATGGGACTCCCAATCATGGCCTGTTGTGATACAGCCTGGAATCAAACCAGGATGTCTGTAGTGACACCTCTAGCACTGAGATGCAGTGCCTTAGATCGCTGCGCCACTCGGGAGCCCTCGGATTGATTCATATATTTTCTGTATTGGAAAGAGGTTGTAGGCCTATGGCAATTGCGCTTCTATAAATGTGATGGTTCAGCGGCTGCAGTTTGCTGAGAGCGTTGTTATCCATAATGCCTTATTCTTATGCAGTTCAGTCTCAGTCAAGTAAATCCAACATCCTGCTTGACGTAAGGAAGATATGTCTATCCTGTCAAGTTGCAGTGGGCTGTGCATTTAAATCAAGCAGTATTGTGACATTTAGAAGTTAACATAAAATGGTTGCATGGTGGTGGAAGAATACAAATATCAGTGTTAATCGGAGGGACAGGTGAGATGGAAAGGCCAGAGGGACAGGCCAGAGGGACAGGCCAGAGGGACAGGTGAGATGGAGAGGCCAGAGGGACAGGCAGGGAAGACAGGTGAGAGGGACAGTCAGGAAGGACAGGTGAGGTGAGAGGGACAGGCAAGAGGGACAGGCAGCAGGGACAGGCAAGAGGGACAGGCAAAAGGGACAGGCGAGAGGGAGAGGCTTACCTCAGCACTTGACTTCACTTTTGCCATGTGTGCCTCTGGGTGTCCCGATGTCCCACAGCTGCACCTCTGGCATGACACACTTTACAGAGGGTGGTTACACTCTCCAGATTTGCTTGGCTGCGTCCGAAACGGTACTCTATAGAGGTAGGGCTCTTGTCGAAAGTATCCCATTTAGGCTATATGGTGACGTAAGGTAGGCAGGTATTCCATCGTGAAGGCTTTTATTTGCAAGGTGGGAATTTCAAGGTGCCAAACGTAGGTCTAACATCATCACAGTATTTACAAAACAACGTAGGTCTAACCTCGTCACAGTATTTACAAAACAACGTAGGTCTAACATCATCACAGTATTTACAAAACAACGTAGGTCTAACCTCGTCACAGTATTTACAAAACAACGTAGGTCTAACATCATCACAGTATTTACAAAACAACGTAGGTCTAACCTCATCACAGTATTTACAAAACAACGTAGGTCTAACATCATCACAGTATTTACAAAACAACGTAGGTCTAACCTCGTCACAGTATTTACAAAACAACGTAGGTCTAACCTCATCACAGTATTTACAAAACAACGTAGGTCTAACCTCGTCACAGTATTTACAAAACAACGTAGGTCTAACCTCATCACAGTATTTACTAAACAACGTAGGTCTAACCTCGTCACAGTATTTACAAAACAACGTAGGTCTAACCTCGTCACAGTATTTACAAAACAACGTAGGTCTAACCTCGTCACAGTATTTACAAAACAACGTAGGTCTAACCTCATCACAGTATTTACAAAACAACGTAGGTCTAACCTCATCACAGTATTTACAAAACAACGTAGGTCTAACCTCATCACATTATTTACAAAACAACGTAGGTCTAACCTCATCACAGTATTTACAAAACAACAAACAGGACGAAGAGCAACGTTACTGACAAGCACAGACTTGACCAGGCCTCATAATATGACTGTCCTCTGTCAGGCCAAATGACCGCATCAAAAAGTTAGGGTTGAAATACCTTTATCCATGATGCGTTTCGTCATGGAAATCAACCAATAAACAGGTGGGAATGCGCCACAACACAGTTAAACATGGGACTCACCTCCATTTTTCTGTCACAATCCTTTCCGCAGTATCCGGTTTGGAGCGTGAAGTCACAAGCTCTGACGGTCTCTACTGCATAGCAACCTAGTAGTGCCAAAAGCCCTGGTCTGCCCTAGAAAGCCTATATAAATTACGATCGCCAGAACGGCCCAAATATTTTGTAGACGGACGTTTTGGGCTCTAAAATGTTTATTATGATCAAGTTCGATCCTTATGGTGAATTCTTTTAAATCATTTATTTTGCTACAAATCGAGATAGGCTATTGAATTAAATAGTGATCCATTATAACTACTACATTTGTCTTCAAACAGGACCACATGCTGACACAGACCAATCACAGGCTGCAAGGCTATGAGGAGGCTCTTGCCTTCATGCCATTGACCAGTGGTTTTCCATCCTGGTCCTGGGGACCGAAAGACCTATAATTTTTTTAAACAAATTAATGAGTGAAAAGGTAGCCTAAATAGTTGCAATCATATTTCCACGAAGTTGTTTTAATATATGACTTATTGTCAACATTGTAGGCCTACTTGTAAGAGATCAGCTCCGTGACAAGTGAATAGATTAGGTTTCCATTTCAGACACGCTGTGTTTGCCCTTTTTTCTCCCTTCAGATGCTGTTTGTTTTTTGCTTGCTTTAAAAGAAGGGAAATTAACATTAAAGTAGGTAAAAATGTATGGAGTCTGAGTCCTATTAATATTTATTGAATTACAAAAAAAACCTCACATTTAATTTGGAGCTTTATCAAGGGAAATGGAATGCAGTCTCTGCTTGGATGTTTTGATAATTTTTCATGATTCGTATTTTATGTTTGCCTAGGCCTATATCCCCCGGTAATTTTGGTTGTATTATGTTTGAAAAGCTATATCATTGTAATTAATGTACATTAAGGACACAACATGAAGGTAATTTCAAGTTTTCATGTTTTAATGTCTGGCATTAAGATGTCTTTGGTTCATATAGTGTCAATATTCTGACATTGGGTTATAGTGACCATATCACCAATTTACAACCAAGTAGCAATGTTGATAAACCATATGAGCAGTTCCTATTACGCTGACTATCCCCAAAAACAGAGACGACAGTAGATGAAATGACAAGGACGAGTTGTTTGGTTGACATTTGGTTGTTTTTTCTTATTACGCCAATCTTGAGTTCACAGTACATCTAAATGTTTACATGGTCTGACTGACTCAAGCAGGGAGTCTGGACAGCAGAGAATGGGAATGTATTTGGCTTGTGGCTTTCACAGTCTCTCACAGTCTCTCTCTACAAGTGACTACGTCACTTGTATTACATGTGTTCCCCTCCATTTCTTTCTATCAAAGCAAAAAATAATGGTGTCATTTTCTGCCCACACGGCAATACACCACCGTCACACAAAGACCCTCTTATTCATTCCTTTAAAATCTTTGGCTATAAAGATGATGTGACCTCTGTGTCTCTGGCACTCAGCTGGAAGAATAGTGAGCTTTGATTCCCAGGCGATCCCCTCCGTAGCTCAGTGAAAGCAGACTAGCAGGCTGCTCAGTGAAAGCAGACTAGCAGGCTGCTCAGTGAAAGCAGACTAGCAGGCTCCTCAGTGAAAGCAGACTAGCTGGCTGCTCAGTGAAGGCAGACTAGCAGGCTGCTCAGTGAAAGCAGACTAGCGGGCTGCTCAGTGAAAGCAGACTAGCTGGCTGCTCAGTGAAAGCAGACTAGCAGGCTGCTCAGTGAAAGCAGACTAGCAGGCTCCTCAGTGAAAGCAGACTAGCGGGCTGCTCAGTGAAGGCAGACTAGCGGGCTGCTCAGTGAAAGCAGACTAGCGGGCTGTTCAGTGGAAGCAGACTAGCTGGCTGCTCAGTGAAAGCAGACTAGCAGGCTGCTCAGTGAAAGCAGACTAGCAGGCTCCTCAGTGAAAGCAGACTAGCGGGCTGCTCAGTGAAGGCAGACTAGCAGGCTGCTCAGTGAAAGCAGACTAGCAGGCTGCTCAGTGAAAGCAGACTAGCAGGCTCCTCAGTGAAAGCAGACTAGCAGGCTCCTCAGTGAAAGCAGACTAGCCGGCTGCTCAGTGAACGCAGACTAGCTGGCTGCTCAGTGAAAGCAGACTAGCAGGCTGCTCAGTGAAAGTAGACTAGCGGGCTGCTCAGTGAAAGCAGACTCGCGGGCTGCTCGTGAGGCGCTCTGCGCTAGCTGCTCTCTGCCCTCTGAGTTAAGTGTCTCAATCAGATGAGGAACATGCAATACACAAAACAACTGAAGAGCTGAAGAGAACAGTAAGAACAGTGACACCAGGATACATTTGTGTGTGTGTGTGTGTGTGTTTGTGTGTGTGTGTGTGTGTGTGTGTGTGTGTGTGTGAGTAAAGTGGCTTATAAAGGGGGGTGGGGGGGGGGTGGGGGGCGTGATAGGGCATAGATATAATGTTTGTTGGTTGTTTTTCCAGTATTAGATACAGTAAGTGTTGACACGAGAGAGAGAGGACATACATACAGTAGCCTAGCTGATATTTGGATCCCATATACACTCATATACTGCGTGTGCAGTCGCTAGACGCACAAGGAGGGGCAGAGGATGATCATTTCTTCATAGAATTATGAGCACCATCCAAGCCCGAGGTCCACAGCGCTTTGTTTGGACGGTAATTCATCACATGTTGGTAATTCATCACATGTTGGTAATTCATCACATGTTGGTAATTCATCACATGTTGGTAATTCATCACATGTTGGTAATTCATCACATGTTGGTAATTCATCACATGTTGGTAATTCATCACATGTGGTTTAGGCCTACTGCTGCACATGAGATTGCAAATCATGTATGTGAGATTACGGCTTAATCTGCTACATGAGACAAATAGACTACTGTGCTTCTGATTAGGCCTTGTGAGTTCCCCTCTTTTGCAGTCTTTTTGTCTCTCTCTCTCCTCTTATTCATAATGCTCTGTCTATGGTCTCAGAAGTTCCACTCTCCTCTCTTTGAAAGTAAATCTTGTTTTTATTCATTATTTACCCTGGTACATGCTCACAACATGGCCAGTCTTAGTGTGCCAGCTGGCTTTGTGTAGGAATTACAATTTACACTAACTACAGGGTGTCTGAGTATGGGCTGAAAGCCAAGAATACTGCCCAGGGGTGCTAGGGATGCTCTTTCCCCTTTTCTGAATCTGTGTGTGTGTTTGTGTGTTCTTGTGCATGTGTGTCTGTGTGCACGCACGTGTTCATGCCTGTGTGTGTCTCTCAAGTCAAGTATTATCATATTTTTATTTTTACAGAGTATAATGATTTTGAGGGAAAATGTAAATGACATCAGCACATGTTTGCCAAGATGAATTTCTAATAGAATTTGGTC
>NC_143024.1:71716982-71776982 GCF_057628025.1 Oncorhynchus mykiss
AAAACCTGCTCCAGAGCGCTCGGGACCTCAGACTGGGGCGAAGGTTCTTCCAACAAGTCAATGACCCTAAGCACACAGCAGAGACAATGCAGGAGTGGCTTCGGGACAAGTCTCTGAATGTTCTTTAGTGGCCCAGACTTGAACCCGATCGAGTATCTCTTGAGAAACTTGAAAATAGTTATGCAGCCACACTCCCCATCCAACCTGACAGAGCTTGAGATGATCTTCAGAGAGGAATGGGAGAAACTGCCCAAATACAGGTGCCAAGCTTGTAGCATCATACCCAATAAAACTTGAGGCTGTAATAGCTGCCAAAGATGCTTCAACAAAGTACTGAGAAAAGGGTCTGAATTCTTATGTAAATGTTAAATGTCAGTATTATTTTTACAAATTTGCCCAAGTTTCTAAAAACTTGTTTATGCTTTGTCACTATGGGGTATTGTGTGTAGATTGATGTGGGCAAACAACATATGAATCCATTTTAGAATAAGGCTGTAACGTAACAAAATGTGGAAAAAGTCAAGGGGTCTGAATATTTTCTGAATGAACTGTACATAATAAAACAGTGTACTGTATGTTTTCTGTTATGTAAGAATAGACCCATTACAGGACTAACGTTAATTCACAGGGTTATTGCACGGCACAAATAGAACAGTGAGTTTCTGCCTCCTTCCCAGCTCGCTCAGAGACAGTGAATAATTTAAACTATGCTCATTGTTCTACTTGGTCATTCCTTCCTCCACACACATCCACAGATCCACTTTTACGGGCTCCTAACCAACTGTGAAATGTTGTTTGTTTTTTTGCATTGTTAGTAACTCATTTTAGACATAGTGTTGCTGCTATCGTCTCTTATGACCGAAAAGAGCTTCTGAACACCAGAACAGCGATTACTCACCTCAAACTAGACAAATAATTTTTCTTTAATGAGTCCAACGCAAAGCATATACTGCTTTGTCGAGACAAGGCCCAAATCCCCGTCAACCACGTGAAGAAAAGACTGAGAAAAAGGAGGAGGAGGGTGGTGTGCCTCGTAAGAATTTGCTGACGAGTGGGTAAACCACCACTACCCTCCGTATTATTTGCCAACATGCAATCATTGGAAAACAATCTGGAAGGTCTACGATTAAGACTATCCTACCAATGGGACATTAAAAACTGTAATATCTTCTGTTTCACTGAGACATGGCTAAACGACGACATGGATAATATAGAGCTGGCTGGCTTCTCTGTGCATCGGCAGGACAGAGCAGCTACGTCTGGTAAGACGAGGGGCGGGGGTGTGTGTCTATTTATCAAAAACTGCTGGTGCACGATGTCTAAAATGTAAAAAGTCTTGAGGTATTGCTCGCCTGAGGTAGAATAACTCATGATAGCAGTAGACCACACTGTCTACAAAGAGAGTTCTCATCTATATTATTCGTAGCCCTCTATTTACCACTACAAACTGATTCTGGCACTAAGACTGCACTCAACAAGCTGTATAAGGCCATAAGCAAACAAGAACATTATCATCTAGAAGAGGCGATCCTAGTGTCTGGAGACTTTAATGCAGGCAAACTTAAATCCATTTTACCTCATTTCTACCAGCATGTCACATGTGCAACCAGTGGGAAAAAACTCTTGACCAGCTTTACTCCACACACAGAGACACATAGAAGGCTCTCCCTCGCCCTCCATTTGGCAAATCTGACCATAATTCTATCCTCCTGGTTCCTGCGTACATGAAAAAAATTAAACAGGAAGTACCAGTGACTCGCTCAATACGGAAGTGGTCAGATGACGCTGATGCTACGCTACAGGACTGTTTTGCTAGCACAGGCTGGAATATGTTCCGGGATTCATCCAATGCTAATGAGGAGTATACCACCCCAATCACCGGCTTCATCAATAAGTGCATAGACGACGTCGTCCCCACAGTGACCTTACGTGCATATCCCAACCAGAAGCCATAGATTACAGGCAACATCCGCACCAAACTAAAAGCTAGAGCTGCCACTTACAAGGAGTGGGACACTAATCCGGACGTTTATAATAAATCACACTATGCCCTCAGACGCACCATCAAACAGGCAAAGTGTCAATACAGGACTAAGATTGAATCCTACTACACCGGCTCTGATGGATTACAGGCAACATCCGCACCAAACTAAAAGCTAGAGCTGCTGCTTTCAAGGAGCAGGACACTAATCCGGATGCTTATAAGAAATCCCACTATGCCTCAGACGAACCATCAAACTTCCAAAGCGTCAATACAGGACTAAGATTGAATCCTACTACACCGGCTCTGCTGGATTACAGGCAACATCCACACCGAGCTAAAAGCTAGAGCTGCTGCTTTCAAGGAGCAGGACACTAATTCGGATGCTTATAAGAAATCCCACTTTGCCCTCAGACGAACCATCAAACTGGCAAAGTGTCAATACAGGACTAAGATTGAATCCTACTACAGCGGCTCTGACGCTAGTCGGATGTGGCAGGACTAGAAGAATTCCGGCTCTCACAGACCTGTTAGTTTTTCTTTAAGAAGACCTCCTGTTCTCCACTCATTACCTGTATTAACTGCACCTGTTTGAACTCGTTACCTGTATAAAAGACACCTGTCCACACACTCAATCAAACAGACTCCAACCTCTCCACAATGGCCAAGACCAGAGAGCTGTGTAAGGACATCAGGGATAAAATTGTAGACCTGCACAAGGCTGAGATGGGCTACAGGACAATAGGCAAGCAGCTTGGTGAGAAGGCAACAACTGTTGGCGCAATTATTAGAACATGGAAGAAGTTCAAGATGACGGTCAATCACCCTCGGTCTGGGGCTCCATGCAAGATCTCACCTCGTGGGGCATCAATGATCATGAGGAAGGTTAGGGATCAGCCCAGAACTACACGGCAGGACCTGGTCAATGACCTGAAGAGAGAAAACCATTAGTAACACACTACGCCGTCATGGATTAAAATCCTGCAGCTCATGCAAGGTCCCCCTGCTCAAGCCAGCGCATGTCCAGGCCCGTCTGAAGTTTGCCAATGACCATCTGGATAATCCAGAGGAGGAATGGGAGAAGGTCATGTGGTCTGTTGAGACAAAAATAGAGCTTTTTGGTCTAAACTCCACTCGCCGTGTTTGGAGGAAGAAGAAGGATGAGTACAACTCCAAGAACACCATCCCAACCGTGAAGCATGGAGGGGGAAACATCATTCTTTGGGGATGCTTTTCTGCAAAGTGGACAGGACGACTGCACCGTATTTAGGAGAGGATGGATGGGGTCATCCTTGGCCAACAACCTCCTTCCCTCAGTAAGAGCATTGAAGATGGGTCGTGGCTGGGTCTTCCAGCATGACAATGACCCGAAACACACAGCCAGGGCAACTAAGGAGTGGCTCCGTAAGAAGCATCTCAAGGTCCTGGAGTGGCCTAGCCAGTCTCCAGACCTCAACCCAATAGAAAATCTTTGGAGGGAGCTGAAAGTCCGTATTGCCCAGCGACATCCCCGAAACCTGAAGGATGAAGGATCTGGAGAAGATCTGTATGGAGGATTGGGCCAAAATCCCTGCTGCAGTGTGTGCAAAACTCGTCAAGAACTACAGGAAATGTATGATCTCTGTAATTGCAAACAAAGGTTTCTCTACCAAATATTAAGTTCTGCTTTTCTGATGTATCAAATACTTATGTCATCCAATAAAATGCAAATTAATTACTTAAAAATCATACAATGTGATTTTCTGGATTTTTGTTTTAGATTCCGTCTCTCACAATTGAAGTGTACCTATGATAAAAAAATTACAGACCTCTACATGCTTTGTAAGTAGGAAAACCTGCAAAATCGGCATTGTATCAAATACTCGTTCTCCCCACTGTATGTGAGAATGCTGTTCATTGACTATAGCTCAGCGTTCAACACCATAGTATCACCATAGTATCCACAAAGCTCACTAAGCTAAGGACCTGGGACTAAACACCTTCCTCTGCAACTGGATCCAAGACTTCCTGACGGGCCTCCCCCAGGTGGTAAGGGTAGGCAACAGCACATCTGCCACCCTGATCCTTAACACTGGAGCACCTCAGGGGTGTGTGCTTAGTCTCCTCCTGTACTCCCGGTTCACCCACGCCACTGCGTGGCCAAGCACGACTCCTACACCATCATTAAGTTTGCTGACGACACGACAGTGGTAGGCCTGATCACTGACAATGATGCGACAGCCTATAAGGAGGAGGTCAGAGACCTGGCAGTGTGGTGCCAGGACAACAACCTCTCCCTCAATGTGAGCAAGACAAACAAACGACGGGGCTGAAATGGAGCGGGTCGAGAGTTCCTTGATGTCCACATCACCAACAAACTATCATGGTCCAAACACACCAAGACAGTTGTGAAGAGGGCACGACAAGGGAGACTGAAAAGTACTACAGCTGCACCATAGAGAGCATCTTGACCTGATGCATCACTGCCTGTTATGGCAAATGCTCAACATTTGACCATAAGGAGCTACAGAGGGTAGTGCGTATGGCCCAGTACTACACTGGGGCAAAGCTTCCTGCTGTCCAGGACCTAAAGACTAGGCGGTGTCAGAGGAAGCCCCCCAAATAATTCAAAGACTCCTGTTACCCAAGTCATAGACTGTTCTCCCTGCTACCACACGGCAAGCGGTACCGGGGCGCCAAGGCAACAGCTTCCAACCCCAAGCCATAAGCCTGCTGAACAATTAATCAATTGGCCACCCGGACTATTTACATTGATCCCCCCCCCCCCTTTGTTTTTACTCGCTGTTTATTAATTATGCATAGTCACTCTACAAATGACCTGTACTAACATGTGCCCCTGCACATTGACTCGGTACCGCTACCCCCAGTATGCAGCCTTGTTATTGTCATTTTCTTGCGTTACTTTTAGATTTTCTTTCATTTTTTTACTTTAGTTTATTTAGTAAATATTTTCTTAACTCTATTTCATGAACTGCATTGTAAGTCAAGGGCTTGTAAGTAAGCATTTTACGGCAAGGTCTACACCTGTATTCAGCGCACGGGACAAGGGTTGTTCGCAGACAACGCTGAGAGTCCAGAGGCAGACACAGTGAAAAGAGGCAGAGAAGTGTTTCAAAGTCCCCCTTAGTCAGTGGTGTGGAGAGGAGTAAAAGGGACTGGTGTTGGTGAAACTGAATTTTTTATTTCTTTACTACTGTCTCTCGGTCTCTTTGTATATATTTTGCCATTATCCTCCAATATTTTTGTCATGCTCCTGCTATATCAAGCCTTGGGAGCTGGTCTCTGGGTTTCAGGCTATGGCACGCACACACACACGCACGCACGCGTACACACACTCCCTCCCTCCTTCAGTGTATCCCTCTCCAGTACACTTCAACAGGCACGGAGCGGCGAAGTCATCTATATTGGCCCCCTGTCATATTATCCTGTCGTTCCTTTCATACCCTGCTCTCTGGAGATGTGTAAAACGATCGATATGATCTATACGCGACATATAAGAGGATAAAGGTTGTTAACCACACACAGGGCTAATCTGGAGACTGATAAAATGGACCCCTCTGTATTGAACCGACCTGAATCCTAGGAGGTTGAAATTGCCCTGGATAAAATCAATTTGTAGCTGGTATATTGCAATATGGCTGTATTGATTTTCTAGTAGGGTCTGTGTAGGAGACTGTGTAGGATTAAAAAACACTGATGGGTTTTGCTGGGACTGCTGGTGCTGGGGGTTTCCCAGTCTTTGTTTTGAACCTTTTAATCAGGCTTAAGTTAGTCATCCTAATGAATATGGAACAGGAAATACACTCACGAACACGCTAAGACACACTAATATAGGATTAGTTACTAGATCTGTTTCCTGATGTCTCTCACTCAGTCTCTGTCTTTGTGTCTCTATCCCTCGCTCTTTCTTCTTTCCATGTCTATATCCCTCTTTCTCCTGTCTCATCTACTCCTCTCTCTCCCCCAGCTGTCCCCTGTATTCTCCCTGTCCCTATCTGCAGAACCATGTACCTAGATGTCTCTTTCTTTCCCTGTCTTCCCCTCCAGAAGCAAACGATTGCAGTTAATTATACATGTATGCTTTCCATTACAGGGAAATTGTAACTATTTTCATGCTAGGAAAACATTTTCCTTCTGCTTCTCAGTTTTTTAGTTTTTTGTATTTTTGTGTCACCTTGAACACAACAGTAGCTAGCAGCCGAGGCGAGTCGAGCTGGGCTCAGTGCATTCACATGGTAATTGCTGCCTGCTGAGTTTCCACAATAATAACCGCCTCAATAAGAGACATAACACAGATGAGCATGACAATTTAACACATTTTCTATTCTATTTTCCCCCCTCTTTGCTAGTTGCCTGTTTTCTCATAGCTTTGTTCAGTCAGTGTTGCTCCTAAAAAATGTTAACGCTTATTCACTGCCATTACTCTGTCGGTCCAAAATAAAAGCATCAAATCTCTTCTCCCATCTGCCAGGCATCCTTCTCTCGCTCGCTCTCTCCTTGACAATTACACACACACACACACACACACACACACACACACACACACACACACACACACACACACACACACACACACACACACACACACACACACACACACACACACACACTTCTCGCAACTCGCACCCGACGCCAAGCCTGGATCCACTACTCACTCACAGTCCATCTGTTATCTCTCTCTCTCTCTCTCTTTCTCTGTCTCTCTCTCTGTGTCTCTCTCTCTCTCTGTGTCTCTCTCTCTGTGTGTCTCTCTCTGTGTCTCTCTATCTGTGTCTCTCTCTCTGTCTCTCTCTCTCTCTGTCTCTCTCTCTGTGTCTCTCTCTCTGTCTCTGTCTCTCTGTCTCTCTCTCTGCGCGTCTCTCTTTCTCTGTCTCGCTCTCTCTCTGTGTCTCTCTCTCTCTTTCTCTGTCTCTCTCTGTCTCTCTCTCTCTCTTTCTCTGTCTCTCTTTCTCTGTCTCACTCTCTCTCAGTGTCTCTCTCTCTTTCTCTGTCTCTCTCTTTCTCTGTCTATCTCTCTCTTTCTCTGTCTCGCTCTCTCTCGGTGTCTCTCATTTTCTCTGTCTCGCTCTCTCTCTCTCTGTGTCTCTCTCTCTCTGTGTCTCTCACTCTCTGTGCCGCTCTCTATCTGTCTCTCTCTCTCTCTCACTCTGTCTCTCTCTCTCTCTGTGTCTCTCTTTCTCTGTCTCGCTCTCTCTCAGTGTCTCTCTCTCGGTGTCTCTCTCTCTGTGTCTCTCTCTCTGTGTCCCTCTCTCTGTCTGTGTGTCTCTCTCTCTCTGTGTCTCTCTCTCTCTCTGTCTCTCTCTCTTTCTCTGTCTCGCTCTCTCTTTCTCTGTCTCTCTCTCTGTCTCGCTCTTTCTCTGTGTCTCTCTCTCTCTTTCTCTGTCTCTCTCTTTCTCTGTCTCTCTCTCTCTCTGTGTCTCTCTCTCTCTGTGTCTCTCTCTCTGTCTCGCTCTCTCTCTGTGTCTCTCGGTGTCTCTCTCTCTGTGTATCTCTCTTTCTCTGTCTCACTCTCTCTCGGTGTCTCTCTCTCTGTCTCTCTCTCTCTTTCTCTGTCTCGCTCTCTCTCGGTGTCTCTCTCTTTCTCTGTCTCTCTCTCTCTTTCTCTCTCTGTGTCTCTCTCTCTGTGTATCTCTCTGTGTGTCTCTCTCTCTCTGTGTCTCTCTCTCTCTGTCTCTCTCTCTTTCTCTGTCTCGCTCTCTCTGTGTCTCTCTCTCGGTGTCTCTCTCTCTCTCTGTCTCTCTCTGTGTCTCTCTCTCTGTGTCTCTCTCTCTCTGTGTCTCTCTCTGTGTCCCTCTCTCTGTGTCTCTCTCTCTCTTGTCTCTCTCTCTCTCTCTGTGTCTCTCTCTCTTTCTCTCTCTCTCTTTCTCTGTCTCTCTCTCTCTGTCTCGCTTTCTCTCGGTGTCTCTCTCTCTCTTTCTCTGTCTCTCTCTTTCTCTGTCTCTCTCTCTCTCTGTGTCTCTCTCTCTGTGTCTCTCTCTCTTGTCTCTCTCTCTCTCTGTGTCTCTCTCTCTCTTTCTCTCTCTCTCTTTCTCTGTCTCTCTCTCTCTGTCTCGCTCTCTCTCGGTGTCTCTCTCTCTTTCTCTGTCTCTCTCTTTCTCTGTCTCGCTCTCTCTCTGTCTCTCTCTCTCTCTGTCTCTCTCTCTCTTTCTCTGTCTCTCTCTCTCTGTCTCGCTCTCTCTCGGTGTCTCTCTCTCTCTTTCTCTGTCTCTCTCTTTCTCTGTCTCTCTCTCTCTCTGTCTCTCTCTCTCTTTCTCTGTCTCGCTCTCTCTCGGTGTCTCTCTCTCTGTGTCTCTCTCTTTCTCTGTCTCTCTCTCTCTGTGTCTCTGTCTCTTTCTCTCTCTCCCTCTTGCTCTATTTCTTGTTTTCATTCTCTCTCTTGTCTTGTCTTTCTTCCGTTCTCTCTCTCTCTGTCTATTTCTCTCTCGCTCTCTCTCTCGCCCTCTCATCAATTCTACTTACAGTAGAATATACATAGTGTACACATAGCCTACATGTATCCTTTAATGTACTCGTACTTGTACTGTACCAGGGATAGCTGGGAACCCAGGCTCAGTGAATAGGCTAATTAAGAGACCGCTTTCAACCCACTAAACAATCAACAGGCATACACTACCTGCTGCCAGCCACACACACACACACACACACACACACACACACACACACACACTGAACAGTGTTCTGTATCTGCTCTTCAACGCGCTGCATTTGTTCAAGGGGAAAATCTTGATGATCAACATTAACTTCAACGAGTGCTGCTGTGTTTTGTGAAAGCATTGTGGATCGTGAAATGGTGCACAGGAGGGATGAGGGACAGACAAATGGATGGATAGGACAAGGTGAAAATAAAATATGAGAGGAATCAGTGACAGTCTCTCCTGAAGGACTAAGCTGGAGAATCAGTGTCTTTAGACAGCAGATCCCTGCCTGGCCCCTGTCTCAATGAGATACCCCACAGGAGAGATGGAGGGGTGGAGGGATGAATGGAGGGATGGATGTACAGGACAAGGTGAAGATAAAGGACAAGTAGAATCAGTATTGTCCTGAAGAGTGTATCCCCAGCCATGCCGCTGTCTCTCTAGAGCTGAGATTGTTTTCTGTCCATGGCTACATCCCAAATGGCTATATCCTTCATAGTGTACTACTTTTGACCATAACCCTATGGGTCCCAGTCAAAAGTAGTGCATTATAAAGGGAATGGGGTGCCATTTGGGATGCAACCGGTGTCTCTGGCATTCTGTTCCTCTTTCCACCTCTCTCTCTCTCTACTCTCAGCCTCTCTTCTTTCTCCACCTCTCTCTCTTTCCAATCTCCACCTCTCTCCTCTGGCAGCTTTCAGACCTCAGGTCGCTTCCAATTGTGTGTCTAATTGATTACTTCCCATGCAATTACTCCTGTGTCATATTCAATATTTCATTGCTTGGATGAGGGCAGGAGGGAGTTTTTTAATGGACGGCATTCATATTGTCACATTTGCAAGCTCCTTAATGCAGTTTAGGAACAGCATGTTAACACCAGCCTGTGGAGTGGTTTCATCCTCAGGCCTAAGGAGTGTAGAGCCATTCTGTACGAGCTGACAATAGTCAATTCAATGAATAGCATAGCCTTGGTTGATATTATGAGCCATAGGGGCACTTGATACATTGAGAATGAGGAGGTTCTTATTTTTTTTATTTGGCTATTACACAAATGAAATCTTTGGAAGAAATAAGGAGAACATGTTTTTCCAAGACAGCAGGTTGAGAGAAGAAGATTGAAATGTTTGTTTCTTAAATCCTTTATTGTTGTTTCTTCATCATATTTTAAATAACTTGTGGAAAATACACTTTATGACACTGTCAAGAAGCGTTATGACCATCCTGTGTCACTTCACATGGAATAAGAAAATACACTTCATCATAATGAAGCATTATGACCATCAGAATCATATAAGCCAGATAGGCCAATCACGTACATGCCCTTGTGTCAGTCATCAGTTAAAGAAAGGGTGTCTTGTCTTGCTCCTGAAATCTGCTCCTGCGTTCATCCCTGTCATCAGCTACATACAGTGCATTGGGGTCGGTGCATGTTTGATATCAATGTGTGCACAATTACAATGATCATTTAATATGGTAGATTTTAGGTATGGTATATAACCTAAAAATACTGTTGACAAGAAGGCTATGGTGTAATTAAATGTTTTGCCTTGTGTGGTAGGTTTTGTGGGTTTTGACACTCTTATGTAGGTGTCATAACCAGCCATTAAATAACACAATATATGTCACAACAGGTCTAAATATATGTGTGATGACAGTGATTTGACCATATTACTACAGGTTATGAGAGTGTCATAACGTGTCATGACGCGAGGTGTGATATTCTGCACTGACAGACAGGGCTCTCTTAATAAAGCACCTTGTGGACTAATAACCCATCTGATCATCCCATCTATTTAGTAACAACATGTGCTGCTGGGCTATGACACCGACTTTAGTTTCTTCTGTTGTATTTTGCTGACTAGATTCACTTCTCTCATTAATTATCCTATGTGGGAATTGCATAAGCTGAAGATATTAATGGTAGACAACATAAAGAGTGAATCCTAAATGTTAGCCTCTTCCCTGTAGAGTGCACTACTTTTGAGCAGATACATATGGGTCCTGGTCAAAAGTAGTGCGCTATATAGAGAATGTTTTGCCATTTGGGACGCACTCACAGAATATTCAATCTTCAGCTTTGGAGGGAACTGACCCCTCCTGCCCTCAACAGAAACAAGTCAAATAGAAAAAGCAGCACATCAAATTTGGGCTTATTAAAAGCAAATCTGTTTCTTTCTTGAAGTAAATTGGATAGTTAATTCTGAGTAAATTGGGCAATTTGGTAAAGTATCTGCTTGTAACTCCCAGGTGGGGAAGCAGGCTTTCTCCCACTGCAACTAGTTATAATATAATACAACCCTGATATCTGAAACTACAGTACACTACATAGAAACGCCACCTCTCTTCAGTAGCATTTCTCAGTTCTCAGAAGAAGAGTCACTGTCTGAAACTTTCTCAGCTTCCCTGAGAATAACAATAATTACATGAGGAAACATAATAATAAAAACCATGTAGCATTTTCTTCTTGTCACTTATTAAAAGAAAGAACGAACAAGACACAAATGAAAAAAGAAAAACAAAGCCTAGGGAAACGAAGTTGAAAAGCGGAAAGAGAAATAAGAAGAAACTCCTTCCAGAGCCTTCTTTATTTAACATCAGAATGTTGATAGCATTTGGAGGGTAAAACAGTGTAGTAATTACACTGAGATCAAATGGAGAGTGCTAGGGCTAATTCCAGTACTGTATAGTGGTAGTTAGCATGCTGGCCCCAGCCCAGCGTTGCCTGGGCCCCATGGTGGAACCAGAGCCATTAATAATGGATTAGGTGTCATCATTAAGAAACTGAATGATTAAAACATATCTCCCAGCTTCAAACGGCACTTTTCTCCATGCTAAAAAAAAAGCCCTGTTATTTAGGCTGGTATATTATTACAACTACGTGACATATTTAGATTTAGGACAGTGCTTTTGTGACTACGCAAAAGGGTGGATTGTATAGAATACTGCCACAAACATCCTTTGGCAAAAATCAGCAATAGGTGTGTCTGTGACAGACATTATACAACAGGTGGGTCTAATCCTGAATGCTGATTGGTTAAAACCGCATTCCAACCAGTATCTATTCCACAAATTGCCACCGGCTAAATATCTGATGTTAAAATACCTATTTACAGTGGCTTGCGAAAGTACTCAGCCCCTTGGCATTTTTCCTATTTTGTTGCCTTACAACCTGGAATTAAAATGTATTTTTGGGGGGTTTATATCATTTGATTTACGTAACATGCCTACTACTTTGAAGATGCAAAATATTTTTGGGGGTGAAACAAACAAAAAATAAGACAAAAAAATGTAAAACTTGAGTGTGCATAACTATTCACCCCCCCCCCCCCCCCCCCCCCCCCCCAAAGTCAATACTTTGTACAGTAGAGCCACCTTTTGCAGTAATTACATCTGCAAATCTCTTGGAGGATGTCTCTATAAGCTTGGCACATCTAGCCACTGGGATTTAGCCCATTCTTCAAGGCAAAACTGCTCCCGCTCCTTCAAGTTGGATGGGTTCTGCTTGTGTACAGCAATCTTTAAGTCATACCACAGATTCTCAATTAGATTGAGGTCTGGGCTTTGACTAGGCCATTCCAAGACATTTAAATGTTTCCACTTAAAACACTCAAGTGTTGCTTTAGCAGTATGCTTAGGGTAATTGTCCTGCTGGAAGGTGAACCTCCGTCCCAGTCTCAAATCTCTGGAAGACTGAAACATGTTTCCCTCAAGAATTTCCCTGTATTTAGCGCCATCCATCATTCCTTCAATTCTGACCAGTTTCCATGTCCCTTCCTGATGAAAAACATCCCCACAGCATGAAGCTGCTACCACAATGCTTCACTGTGGGGATGGTCTTCTCAGGGTGATGAGAGGTGTTGGGTTTGTGCCAGACATAGCATTTCCTTGATGGCCAAAAAGCTCAATTTAAGTCTCATCTGACCAGAGTACCTTCTTCCATATGTTTGGGGAGTCTCCCACATGCCTTTTGGCGAACACCAAACATGTTTCTTATTTTTTTCTGACCACTCTTCCATAAAGCCCAGCTCTGTGGAGTGTATGGCTTAAAGTGGTCCTATGGACAGATACTCAAATCTCCGCTGTGTAGCTTTGCAGCTCCTTTGGGGTTATCTTTGGTCTCTTTGTTGCCTCTCTGATTAATGCCCTCCTTGCTTGGTCTGAGAGTTTTGGTGGGCGGTCCTCTCTTCCAGGTTTGTTATGGTGCCATATTCTTTCCAATTTTTAATAATGGATTTAATGGTGCTCCGTGGGATGTTCAAAGTTTCGGATATTATTTTTATAACCCAACCCTGATCTGTACTTCTCCACAACTTTGTCCCTGACCTGTTTGGAGAGCTCCTTGGACTTCATGGTGCCCCTTGCTTAACGGTGTTGCAGATGCTGGAGTCTTTCAGAACAGGTGTGTATATACTGAGATCATGTGACAGATCATGTGACACTTAGATTGCACACAGGTGGACTTTATTTAACTAATTATGTGACTTCTGGAGGGAATTGGTTGCACCAGATCTTATTTAGGGGCTTCATAGCAAAGGTCAATACATATGCACACACCGATTTTCCATGTTTTTATTTTTATATTTAAAGGAGTAATTTTTAAAATTTCACTTCACCAATTTGGACTATGTTCTGTATATCCATTACTTGAAATCCAAATAAAAATATATTTATATTACAGGTTGTAATGCAACAAAATAGCAAATACGCCAAGGGGGTGAATACTTTTGCAAGGCACTGTACTCTGTTCCATCTGACTGCACAATCCACTGTCTCATCAGCCCAGCCAGGCAACTGACAACTTGATCTCCACTATAAAAAGCATCTAGACATTATCTCACATTTCTTTTAGAATTTTTGCAAATGTATTAAAAATAAAATCGGAAATATCAGATTTACATAAGTATTCAGACCCGTCACTCAGTACTTTGTTGAAGCACCTTTGGCAGAGATTACAGCCTCAAGTCTTCTTGGGTATAATGCTAGATGCTTGGCACACCTGTATTTGGGGAGTTTCTTCCATTCTTCTCTGCAGATCCTCTTAATCTCTGTCAGGTTGGAATGGGATCATTGGTGCCAAGCTATTTTCAGGTCTCTCCAGAGATGTTCGATCGGGCTCTGGCTGGGCCACTCAAGGACATTCAGAGACTTGTTCTGAAGCCACTCCTGCGTTGTCTTGGCTGTGTGCTTAGGGTCGTTGTCCTGTTGGAAGGTGAACCTTCGCCCCAGTCTGTGGTCCTGAGAGCTCTGGAGCAGGTTTCTATCAAGTATCTCTCTGTTCTTTGCTCCGTTCATCTTTGCCTCGCTCCTGACTTGTCTCCCTGTCCCTGCCGCTAAAAAACATCTCCACAGCATGATGCTGCCACCACCTTGCTTCACCATAGAGATGGTGCCAGGTTTCCTCCAGACGTGACACTTGGCATTCAGGCCAAAGAGTTCAATCTTGCTTTCATCAGACCAGAAATTCTTGTTTCTCAGAGTCTTTAGGTGCCTTTTGGCAAACTCCAACCGGTCTATCATGTGCCTTTTACTGAGAAGTGGCTTCTGTCTGGTCACTCTACTACAAAGGCCTGATTGTTGGAGTGCTACAGAGATGGTTGTCCTTCTGGAAGGTTCTCCCATCTCCCCAGAGGAACTCTAGAGATCTGTCAGAGTGACCATTGAGTTCTTGATCACCTCCCTGACCAAGGCCCTTCTCTAAAAACCTGTTTTGGCTTTGTCGTTCTGGGGTGTTGTGTGTAGATTGATGAGGGGGAAAAAACGATTTCATCCATTTTAAAATAAGACTGTAACATAACAAAAGGTGGAAAAACTCAAAGGGTCTAAATACTTTCCAAAGGCACTGTATATGCAGTATTTATACACTATATATACAAAAGTATATAGTTTGGGGAAGCCAGGTCTAATTGCCCAACATCCGTGCCTCACCTCACTAATGCTCTTGTAGCTGAATGGAAGCAAGTCCCCGCAGCAATGTTCCAACATCTAGTGGAAAGCCTTCGCAGAAGAGTGGAGGCTGTTATAGCAGCAATGGAGGGACCAACTCCATATTAATGGCCATGATTTTGGAATGAGATATTCGACGATCAGGTGTCAACATAATTTTGGTCATGTAGTGTGCCGGGGGCCCTAGGTGACCACCTATGTTGCCTATGCCCAGGGCCGGCCATGAAAGAAGCTCAATCTATGTGTAAATATTCCAGGGGAGTATGCAGTATCTGAGCAATTGAAAGCCTGACAGATGATTACAGTCTTTGACATGATGAATCATGTGTTTTGGGGAAAAATATGTAAGTTCTGTTTTCCTCTGTTTGAGTTTCTGGGGGGGTTATCTGTCGTGTTTTTTCCCTGTCCTTGTCATGTATTATAGGTGAATGAATAGATGAGCTGTATCTAAACAAGCAACTAAGGTTTCAATAAATCACATTTCTTGTTGACCAATTTGCAGTGCTCTAATCCAATTCTATCAAAGACGCAGTATCTCAAACCTCCACCTTCCTGAAATATTCCCTGGAGCATTCCTTTCGGTCTCTATTAGTAGTGATATGCTGATAATGAAATCATGAGAGATGTCCACAAGGAGCCATCATTACTACCTCGGACTGATCTGGGACCTGTTAGGAAGATGGGAGATGAGAAGAGGAAAGTACTCACCCTGGATAGGACGCCATAGTAGTATATCCTTTTTACAAACCCTTGAATTAGCTTTCCTCAGAGAAATTGATGATAATTGTAAGTGTGTATATGCATGTGCCCCAAAGTTGACAAATGTGTGTTTAATGCGTATAGGCTATGTAAAGAGATAATTAAATGAAAGAAGGCAGGCTAGGAAACTAAAGCGCTGTGCTGTGCTGTTCACAACCAGTGTCTGACTGTTGAATAATTCACAGGCCTTGCTCCGTGGGGTCAGCCTAAATGGGCTAACTGGACTAACTGATGAGCCCTAGTACCGTACCCTGCTGCACCCCATTCATCTTCATCTGAAGGGTCACTAGAATGTAGACAGAGGGCTGAGTAACCTTGTGCACCTCTAGTACCCGCCGTCTACTATCTCTCCATTTTTAAGGGGAATATTTTTAGCAGTCAATCGGATGAACCAGATGAAACTAGACTTTTGCCTCATTAACAGTTAATGTGAGCATGCAAGGAATTTTAATGTCAATTAATAATCATAACACAGTCTAGTCTCGCTCCTTCCTCCGGCTATGTTTTAGTTAGCTCTAAACCAGGCCAGTCTGTCACGTTATCAGCCTGGAGGACTATGGGTAAAACGGACATGAACAAAAAACTGACTTGACAACAGAAGACCTAAGTTGGGTTCTGCAATGTCCACACTAACATACCATTTAGAGTGAAGCAATGCATTCAGCATGCATTTGAAGTGGAATGCTAATGTGGATATTGGAACATAGCCCCAGCGTCATCATCCATTTACACCAGGGTTCTCCTGATTCTATTATACCTGCTTTCTAAAACAGGGTTGAGATTAGGATTGGGAAGCCTCCTCCTCCTTCTCCTCTTCCTCCCTCCATCTCACTGGAACCAGGGCATTATCTATCCATAATGAGAACGCACCCCTCTCTCCTCAATCCCAAAACGTTAGCCCCTAATGGGAACACACATCTCTCTCCCCAATCCCACACCAATAGCCCCTAATGCAAACACACCTCTTTCTCCCCAGACTCACGAAGAGGTTAGCTAGCCCTAATTGGAACACATTTTATCCTCGGAGTACAGGGAAATGTTAATGAAACACTTCAGGAGGGTTAAGCCAATTATTTCTGTTCCCGCCAATCACAGGCCTCTCATTTCTGAAATGTCAGTGTTGCCGGGGAGCAGGAGGGAGATGGAGGGAGCGAGGTAGTGGGGAATAGCAAGGGGGCGAGTGGGGATAGGATGGAATAATGAAATTTTCCTGGCCAGGGAGGTAAGACATTAAGAAAGGAGATAGAGAAGAGAAGAGATAGAGAGAGAACAGAGGGTTGAGTGGAGAGCGAGTGTGTGTTCATGGCAGTGTGTGAGTGGTGAGAGAGAAGGAAAGAGAGGGGTGTAAGAGCGGAGGGGAGAGAGGGATGTCAGAGAGGAGAGAGAGAGTAGGGGAGAGAGGGGTGTCAGAGAAGAGAGAGAGAGCGTAGGGGGGAGAAGGATGTCAGAGAGGAGAGAGAGAGTAGGGGAGAGAGGGGTGTCAGAGAGGAAAGAGAGCGTAGGGGAGAGAAGGATGTCAGAGAGGAGAGAGAGCGTAGGGGAGAGAGGGATGTCAGAGAGGAGAGAGAGCGTAGGGGAGAGAGGGATGTCAGAGAGGAGCGAGGGGTGTCAGAGAGGAGAGAGAGAGGAGGGGAGAGAGGGGTGTCAGAGAGGAGAGAGAGAGTAGGGGAGAGAAGGATGTCAGAGAGGAGAGACAGACACAGAGGGTTCGTGATCCAGGGAAAAGTACTCTGGGATGTATCAAAGGTATAATGTGTACTATCAGTGTTTCAGTGAGAGACTGTGTTTGTATGTGAGAGTGTTTTTGTGTACTGTATGTGCTTACAACAATCACAAAAGTACTGGCCAGAGCCTGAGTATCCTGACTGACACATCCTTCAATTGTCAGCACCAACTCAGCCCAGCACAGCCCAGTACACTGCTCTCTTTGTGAAAAACTAGCACAGTGTGACCCTATGAGCCAGCTAGCTTCTCATCCCTTTCTCCCCCTCACAGCATCACAGCTTCATTCATTATTAATGGGTTTATATTTCACTGGCTGGGCTAGGCTAGCTGGGCCTTAGAGAAGTGGAGCAGATTGAGCAGAAGCAGGCAGCCATGGGTAAAGCAGAGCAGGTTTTAGAGCTATCAAAACACAAACACACATGCACATGCGCACACACACACATACAAGCAAATGCGTACACACACACACACACACACACACACACACACACACACACACACACACACACACACACACACACACACACACACACACACACACACAGGCAGTGTTAGGAAGAGGAATATGTGTGTAATGGGACATGAAGGGCCCGTGCTGTTCTGCAGGACCCCTGTGGAGCTCCATACACAGCTCACCCACCTAGATGTTACAGCACGCATCAATTCATTAACTAAATATACAGATCACAGCCTCGCCACCACGCATGCACACATACACACACACACACACACACACAAACACACACAAACACACACACAAATGGTCCCTTTTGTTGGTGGAGCAGAAGTGCGATAGAGATTTGTTGTAGTTATTGTCCTCTTTCTTCCTTTGCCCATTGATTGCCCATTGACACTAGCTGTGTCTACTCCTCCTGTCCAGCAAGCCTTTGATGAGATTATAGAATTTTCATGTTCATTGTCATTACATCCTGCTTATGACTCTTCGATGCAGTGGTAGCTCCACAATGGTTCACACATGTGGGAGTAAACCTGCCCTGTATGTGAGTGATTGGTATTTAGCCTGTCCAAGGTCTGTCTCAAGCGTCTCTGATTTGCCATTATTTTACCTGCTATGCAGACTATACACAAATTTCTGTGTCACCAGAGGATTTTACCTCCACAGATAAATTATTCAACTTTATTAGTGATTTAAATTAACATTTTATTTCACCTTTACAGTGCCTTGCGAAAGTATTCGGCCCCCTTGAACTTTGCGACCTTTTGCCACATTTCAGGCTTCAAACATAAAGATATAAAACTGTAATTTTTGTGAAGAATCAACAACAAGTGGGACACAATCATGAAGTGGAACGACATTTATTGGATATTTCAAACTTTTTTAACAAATCAAAAACTGAAAAATTGGGCGTGCAAAATTATTCAGCCCCCTTAAGTTAATACTTTGTAGCGCCACCTTTTGCTGTGATTACAGCTGTAAGTCGCTTGGGGTATGTCTCTATCAGTTTTGCACATCGAGAGACTGACATTTTTTCCCATTCCTCCTTGCAAAACAGCTCGAGCTCAGTGAGGTTGGATGGAGAGCATTTGTGAACAGCAGTTTTCATTTTTTTCCACAGATTCTCGATTGGATTCAGGTCTGGACTTTGACTTGGCCATTCTAACACCTGGATATGTTTATTTTTGAACCATTACATTGTAGATTTTGCTTTATGTTTTGGATCATTGTCTTGTTGGAAGACAAATCTCCGTCCCAGTCTCAGGTCTTTTGCAGACTCCATCAGGTTTTCTTCCAGAATGGTCCTGTATTTGGCTCCATCCATCTTCCCATCAATTTTAACCATCTTCCCTGTCCCTGCTGAAGAAAAGCAGGCCCAAACCATGATGCTGCCACCACCATGTTTGACAGTGGGGATGGTGTGTTCAGCTGTGTTGCTTTTACGCCAAACATAACGTTTTACATTGTTGCCAAAAAGTTCAATTTTGTTTTCATCTGACCAGAGCACCTTCTTCCACATGTTTGGTGTGTCTCCCAGGTGGCTTGTGGCAAACTTTAAACAACACGTTTTATGGATATCTTTAAGAAATGGCTTTCTTCTTGCCACTCTTCCATAAAGGCCAGATTTGTGCAATATACGACTGATTGTTGTCCTATGGACAGAGTCTCCCACCTCAGCTGTAGATCTCTGCAGTTCATCCAGAGTGATCATGGACCTCTTGGCTGCATCTCTGATCAAGTCTCCTTGTATGAGCTGAAAGTTTAGAGGGACGGCCAGGTCTTGGTAGATTTGCAGTGGTCTGATACTCCTTCCATTTCAATATTATCGCTTGCACAGTGCTCCTTGGGATGTTTAAAGCTTGGGAAATCTTTTTGTATCCAAATCTGGCTTTAAACTTCTTCACAACAGTATCTCGGACCTGCCTGGTGTGTTCCTTATTCTTCATGATGCTCTCTGCACTTTTAACGGACCTCTGAGACTATCACAGTGCAGGTGCATTTATACGGAGACTTGATTACACACAGGTGGATTGTATTTATCATCATTAGTCATTTAGGTCAACATTGGATCATTCAGAGATCCTCACTGAACGTCTGGAGAGAGTTTGCTGCACTGAAAGTAAAGGGGCTGAATAATTTTGCACGCCCAATTTTTCAGTTTTTGATTTGTTAAAAAAGTTTGAAATATCCAATAAATGTCGTTCCACTTCATGATTGTGTCCCACTTGTTGTTGATTCTTCACAAAAAAATACAGTTTTATATCTTTATGTTTGAAGCCTGAAATGTAGCAAAAGGTCGCAAAGTTCAAGGGGGCCGAATACTTTCACAAGGCACTGTATTTCACCAGGTAGGCTAGTTGAGAACAGTTTTCATTTACAACTGTGACCTGGCCAAGATAAAGCAAAGCAGTTCAACACATACAACAACACAGAGTTAAACATGGAATAAACAAACATAAAGTCAATAATACAGTAGAAAAAGTACATATACAGTGTGTGCAAATGAGGTAGGATAATGGAGGTAAGGCAATAAATAGGCCATGGTGGCAAAGTAATTACAATATAGCAATTAAACACTGGAATGGTAGATGTGCAGAAGATGAATGTGCAAGTAGAGATACTGGGGTGCAAAGGAGCAAGATAAATAAATACAGTATGGGGATGAGGTAGTTGGATGGGCTATTTACAGATGGGCTATGTACAGGTGTAGTACTTGGATGGCTGACAAAGCACTGGTAAAGAATCTAGCCAAACATTTTAATTCACCGACAATAAAGATAAAACAGCAGGCAAAAAACCTAGGTGTTGTTTTAGATTCTGAATAAAATTTTGTGTCACACATAAGGAATATGACTAAAATAGCTTTTTACCACCTGAGGAACATTGCCAAGATGCGGCCGTTTCTCTCTCAGGCTGATACAGAGAGACTCATCCATGCTTTGATTACAAACAGGCTTGACTACTGTAATGCTCTTCTGTCTGGTCTACCCAAGAAAGCCATTGGTCAACTGCAAAACATACAGAATGTTGCAGCACAGACACTGACTAAGACCAGACAGAGAGCACACATTACACCGGGTTTAAGGTCTCTGCACCAGCTTCCTGTGAGTTTTTTTAAATAATGTTGAGATTATTCTATTGGTTTTTAAATCAATCCATGATCGTGCACCCCCTCAGGTCCTCTGGCACTGGCCTTTTAACTATCCCAAAGTTTAGGACCAAGAGGCATGGTGGCAGCCTTTAGTTATTATGCCCCCCAGCCTCTGGAACAGCCTGCCAGAGAACCTGAGGGCCAAAACTGACATATTTAAAAGATATCTTAAAACACATATTTTTAGCTTTGCTTTTCCTAAGGTTGCTTTCTAGTTATTCAGTTTGTGTTCTACTTTTGTTTTTAAATCTTATGTTTGTGGTGTAGTTTTATTTCAGCTTTTCATAGTTTTTTTAATTGTTTTTTTCCTGTACTGTACATTGCGTTGCGTTCCATGTCTGAAGTGTGCTGTAGAAAGCTTGATTTGATTTGATTAGGGCTGTCAGTCAGATGCAGGGTCACGGTCAGGTCTGATTGGAAAAGCAGCAGCATCTCTAAACAGAAAGAAAGTGGCTGTGTGTGACCTGTTGTTGGCACGTACACATTCATGAGCTAAATATACAGAGCACGGCCATATACAGAGCACGGCCACACACAAACACACACATAGACTGCCGCCATCCAGCTCTGTGGCTTTGTTTCCCCAGTCAGGTCTGTGTTGAGGATGAGCCAGGGTCATTTGTATGCAGGTGCACCGTGCTCTCACTTAGCTAGGGTTTATTTCTCTGTGTCCGTTTGAAAGAGAGAGATCGCCTCATTCCAACGCTACAGGGAGCTGATCAGACATCAACATTGATAAGCAAAGTGGCCCTCAGCAATCCCCCATACATGCTCTCTTTGTTTCTCCCTCCCATTCTGTTTTCTGTCCCTCTACTCTTTCGCCCTCTCTCTCTTTACTCTCTTTCGCTTCCCTTTTTCTCTCTTCTATCTTTAATTCCTCCCTTGTTTTTTACACTTGCAGCTATGATCGTCTTGTATGAATATGTAATGTTATCCTCCAATATGAATAGTTATGTACAAGCCCATGTACTGCTCACATTCACCTGGGAGCAGAGTGTGTGCTTGGTTACACTACCTTTCCAACTTCCTCAAGCTATATAATGTTAATCAATATATTCAATATTTTCTTTTTATCCACTTCTACCACCTCTTACACATTGTGTGGTTCCATTTCTCTGACTCACGGCTTCCTCCTCTATCTTAACCATAAGGTAAGGATGATCAGGGCTTTGTCATGGCTAAAGTAGGGAAATGTGCAGTACATAACCCCCTTTCCCTTCCTCCTCCCTTTGGGCTTTTTCCTCCCTCCCTTGCTCTCTCCTTTTAACTTAAACAATTGCTCCCTTCTTAGAATAATTCCATAATCCTTTCATCTCTGCCATTTTTCATAAAGATTTCTGGAAACAATAGCGTGAGGGATGGGCGAAATTTAATCAGCAAGCTTTAAACGCAATTACTACCAGCCATGGAGGAGTGGAGAGGTGGTGTCGGGCGTGATGGCGGGCGGTGGCAGGAGAGAGAAGGATTGTGGCTGAATAACGCCCCAATGCGTGTGTGTGTGTGTGTACAGTATGTGTGTGCCTTTGTTACACATAACAATATTGCTGGTTGGCTGCTGCAGATGCCAAGGACAGTCAGGTCATGAGGAAAAGACACACAAACACACAAACACACAAACAAACATTTTTTAAACCAAACCAGGCCAAGTTTTACCACCCTTGGCTTTACCACCCCTATACTACAGATGTAGGATCTTAATTTGATAACTTTTGTTTCTGATAGTTTTTCTGCAAACTTGTAGTGTTTTTGAGTTAAAAAAGGCTTCTAAAGTTTGCAATTTCCATTTTGAAATTGCATCAACCTCAACATAAATGTCCATTTAATTATAATCCACATAATAATTCACATTTCCTGTTGCTGCAGGATTATTTTCCTGGTATAGAAAACTGTCTCAAATTAAGATCCGACATCTGTACCTCTTTACCACCACTTTACCACCATTTTTCCTTCACTACCAATTTCAAGACAACATCTTTCATGCTAAGAATATTGTGGTCTCTTTTGAAAGATGTGTAATTACTCTAAATCTGTTGGATATATAGATTTATTGATGTAATGGATTAAACATATATATTAAAAGAAGAGCATTTAGGTATGGATAGTTGGACTTCTTTTGTCTTTTTCCCCCATTTTATATTGACATTTTCCTTCAACGGATGCCAGCACAAATGGCCCATGCACTCCGCTCTGATGTGAAGACAAGCATACTTTTTGCTTCCTTTCTCATTTTTCATCCTTTTTCCTTTTACAGTTGTTTTTTTTATCCACATCAACCTTGAAGGTGGATCTAAAGGAGATGTATTTCTATGTGGCTGCAGTCTTTTATTTATTGCCAATGTAATTTGTTTTCAAGTGCTGTTATGGGGTCGAGCTCTTGTTTTCCACTCTTGTCCTCCTCTCCAGGACAAAAATGACTCATTGTGAACCAGGGAACCGACCTTGAGCCGTTTAGATGGAAAGAAAGAAGACAAAATAGATGCCTTATCTGTTAGCATTTAGGAGAGTCTGTGTCTCAAAGGGCACCTTATTCCCTAGATAGTGCACTTCTTTAGACCAGAGCCCTATCAGGATGGGCCCTGGTCCAAAATAGTGCACTATCTAGGGAATAAGGTGCTCTTTGAGACACAGAGTTCTTTTTAAGTCTCTAGATTCTAGTCCACCATCCCTCCCCATAATAAAATTAAATATAATTGTATTATGATGATCACATGATTATCACGTGACATTCTTCCTGTCGTGGTCGTTCAGGCGTGAATGTCACCGGAGTCGTTGGGTTAAAAGTCGTGTTTCCACGTCCTTTCCCATCCACTCACAACAACCCCAATGTGCATTAACGCATCACTGCACATGCAGAAAAACACCTCTCTCTCTCCTCTCCTCTCATCCCTCTCTCAACATCCTCCCTCTCTCAACCCCTCCTGCCCCTCTCTTCAGCGAACCTCTCATAAAGTCTTTTATGTAGTAGAGTTAATGCAGTTGTTCTTTTCAGGTCACTAGTTAATTACATAAAAGCGCAATTTCGTGTGAATGGCTCCCTGGATGTATTTCACTGTGTCCCAGTGTTAACCACATTAAAATAGCATTAAAATAGCACCCCCATTCCTATAGGAGATTTACGTGAGGTCCTCTTCCCCCTGACCTTGTATTAAGCTGTGGTATAAATGGGGTGATATGAGGCTAAATGAACTACCTAGTTGCCAAGAGCTCTGTCTCATCTGTCTATTTCCTTAGGTGATTGGAGTGTTTATTAGCCAGATATAAAACATTCTGTTACTCACCTATAAATCATTTTGTCTGGATACATAGATAATTAACATTTGTATTTTATTTTTTATTATGAATCTTTTTTTTAATAACACATACAACATGTCACACCAAGCAAACAACAACAAACAAAACCCCACATGTCAGTCATCATTGTTCTCTCTCCTCCTATTTTGACTCAGTGACCTTTCTATACTCTCCTTCTCTTTGCATGTCACAATTTCATCGTAACAAAAAATATAAATACAAACATTGCATATATGGGAGGGCTAGAAATGTCTCATTATGTACATTATTTGTATAGATGTACATATTATTGATTGGTATATTGATTTTGTATCAATCATTTTGTATCGATACCCATGATTAGTATTAATTACACATCATAAATAACATTTTCTCCCGTTTTCGTTCACTCTAGACAACTTTAAACGGCCCATTTTTTCCTTCATGTTCCTTCATATTCATATTTTTCAAATGTGACAGTGTTCATTGACAGCTTGAGCCATTCTGCAAATGAGGCCGACTGCTCCTCTTTCCAATGCCTTAAAATGAGAGTTAACTTGTCTCATCGCGCACCAGAGACTCCTGTGGCGGGCCGGGCGCAGTGCGCGCTAACCAAGGTGGCCATGTGCACGGTGTTTCCTCCGACACATTGGTGCGGCTGGCTTCCGGGTTGGATGTGCGCATTGTTAAGAAGCAGTGCGGCTTGGTTGGGTTGTGTTTCGGAGGACGCATGACTTTCAACCTTCGTCTCTCCCGAGCCCGTACGGGAGTTGTAGCGATGAGACAAGATAGTAGCTACTAAACAATTGGATACCACGAAATTGGGGAGAAAAAGGGGTAAAATTCAACACCAAGAAAATAAAGAAGAAAAAAAGACAGTTAACAATGAGCGTTAGTGACCTGAGCATAGAAGCATTTGGTGTATTTTCTGGGAGGTTAATTCCCAGCAAGATAACAGCTGTATTTGTATGTAGTGCATTTTCTATTGCTCCTTGAAATAGAGGGAATATTATTTTCCAACTTGACCAACATATGAACAAGCTCAGCATCATCTGATTTATATCTCCAACATTTGCTATCGGATGGCACTTTTGCTTTGTACATTTTAGAGGGAGTCAAGTAAGTTCTATTCATAATATTAAACTCAACCATTTGTGTTTTAGATGCTCTGCACGTTTTAAAGCAATTTTTCCATTCAATTTCTGGTATATTCATCTTCAAATCTTTTCCTCATTTCTCTCTTAAGGGAAGGTCTAGTCCCCTTCTTTTTTCGTTTAAGAATTTATACACCCTAGATGCCAGGTGGCTTTTGTAATGGACATCCTTTATGAAAGTTTCCAATTTGTTCAAATCATGTTTAAATGTAATTCATCTATCTGCCGACTTGACTGCCTGTGCAATTGGAATGATTCTAAAATGGTTGGTAAAGCCGATCTCATCCTTTAGTTCATTCAGACCCATAATTGTACAATCTTTATACAAATCAGACATGGTCCAAACTCCCATCTGTAGCCAGTCTCTCCACAATACAGGTCTGTGATTAATTCACATGTGTGTGGGTTACTCCAGATATTTGTTTGAAAGGAGGTGCATAAGGAGACAACAAATTTAAGAACATTCCAAGAAGCAGATATAGCTGGATAATCTTTCAGATATTCAGGTAGTATTCAATCTAAGTGGCATGGGCTGGGACATTTCCTCTTCAATTGCTAACCAAGAGGGGGGGGGTTCTTTTGGTGGATAGACGCAGCATATAGTTTGTCTTGTTACATATGAAGTGTGTTTTAATATCCGGAAGTGTCATGCCTCCTTTATATTTTGGCATCATTAGTTTCTCTAAGGCGAAGCGGGGTTGCTTTGCATTTGGGGTTGCTTTGAATAGATATATCATTGTGTCTTGATACATACATGTGTTTTAGGATGTGTAATTCATATGGATATTTGTATACGTTTGCTAACAGCTGGTTCATGTACTGTAGTGCTTATCCTTAAGAGCATAAACATTGTTTTCCTTTGAAAACTTTCTCAGCTGTGTGCCAGAGAGACTCCCCCTGGTCTGACCTGTAGGTGGGATGAGTGCAGGGTCAACTGTGCTCTGTGCTCATAGATCCAGTAAAGCAGTACAGGCTGGACTCACTGCAGCTGCCAGACACAGCCACAGTACTTAGATTAAACACCTACTATCATCACTTGGAATATAGAATTAGAATGTGGTCACATAGTTGTTGTGGTTGTATTAGAATGAGGTCACATCTAGTGGTCACATCAGTGGTTGTATTAGTGTTCTTGGCACAGGTCTGTGGTTCCTCAAGGGAAAACGCTCTGTGGTTTTGTTTATCTCATTGTTTGTTGAAGTTTACTCAGCTCAGATTTGTCACAGAGATGTGGTATCCTTGGTAACGAAACAGGGCCCAGAAGGCCAGGCTGGGATGAGAAGGACTGTTTTCTCTCTCTCTCTCTCTCTCTCTCTCTCTCTCTATGTGTGTGTGTGTGTGTGTGTGTACGTGAGGATGATAGATGAGAGGGGAATTACCCATTTGTACAGAAGAAACAGGACTGCTCCCCCCCCTCCCTCTCTCACTGTATCTCTGTCTCTGTCTCTCTCTCACTGTATCTCTGTCTCTGTCTCTCTCTCACTGTATCTCTGTCTCTGTCTCTCTCTCACTGTATCTCTGTCTCTCTCTCTCTCTCTCTCACTCTGTCTCTGTCTCTCTCTCACTGTATCTCTGTCTCTGTCTCTCTCTCACTGTATCTCTGTCTCTGTCCCTCTCTCACTGTATCTCTGTCTCTCTCCCCCTCTCTCTCTCTCCCTCTGTCCCTCTCTGTCTCTCTTTCTCTCTCACTCACTCTCTCTATTTCTCTCACTTTCTCTCTCTCTCTTACTCTCCCTCTGTGGGCACAGGAACACTCAAAGAGCAAACCGTGCCTGCTGGTGTAGGCAACCCTGACTGTGTCTCACATGGCAACGTATTCCCCATATATGACACAACGTTTGACCAGAGCCTATGACATGAGGCCGATGTCTTACTCCTTATTCATCATTTAGAGAAAGAAGCGCAATATATCGTGATGTGGCTTCTACTCGCTCTGGATAACAGTGTATATAAAACATAGAGAGAGGTCTTCAAAACTTGTGACCCACCCATTACGCCATTACACTATTATATATAGGATCAATGTGTTTATCTGTCTGAAATGGTTTCCTGTATAGAGCACTACCTCTGACCATAGATTGTGTGTGTGTGTGTGTGTGTGTGTGTGTGTGTGTGTGTGTGTGTGTGTGTGTGTGTGTGTGTGTGTGTGTGTGTGTGTGTGTGTGTGTGTGTGTGTGTGTGTGTGTGAACAGTAGGGTTGAGAACAGCATGTTTCTTTAATTGTGTTCAGTCTTGTATAGACTAATTAATATTTTTCAAGGTGCACCCTTCTGGGCCTCAGTGCTAGTATACTGCTGATTGGTAATTGACGCGCTAGGCGAGCTCAGGAAGATTCAATTTACTAAACTATGTCCATCTAAACTAGGTGTGTGTGTCTGTGATATAAACAGTTTACCCCAGACTGCTCTCCCTATTACAGAAACGTCAGGTTCATAGAATCCATGTGTGTGTGTCTCTGTGTTTATGAAAAAATTCCAAAACTGCAATTTCACACTATAAATACAGTGAAGGTTTTTTCATTATTATTGAGAATATGAAGCCATTTATCATGTTAAGACTTTCACAGCATAAGGTTAGTTGGAATGTGTGGTGTATAAACACACACACACACACACACACACATAAACACACTAGAAAGAATGACCTCAGATCCCCATATAAAACACGTGAATATTCTCCATCTTCTCATTTTATTAGATAACACAATAACAACAAGACAATGATTTGCATCCTTTATCAAGAGGCCATTAAAGCCTTTTCCAACCATGCAAGCTGAATGAGCCAAGCTTGATATCTGCCTCCCAGAATTAATCACATTTCTCCCCACTCCGCAATTAAAAAACAGAAGGAGCGTTTACCCTTGGAAGAATTGGCTGCATACATTTGTTCTGCTTTCCTCCGATGGTTTGTTTGGGATGGCGGGATGGAAAGAGGAGGGCAGGGAGAGGTGGGAGAGAGGCGGAAGAGATGTTTTGACATACAGTAGACGTGTGTGTGTGTGTGGCTCATGGGACCAGGGATAGCTGGGAACCCAGGCTCAGTGAATAGGCTAATTAAGAGACCGCTTTCAACCCACTAAACAATCAACAGAGGCATACACTACCTGCTGCCAGCCACACACACACACACACACACACACACACACACACACACACACACACACACACACACACACACACACACACACACATACACACACACACATACACACACACACACACACGCACACACGCACACACACGCACACACACACACACACACGCGCGCATACACACACAAACACACACACACACACGCACACACACACACACGCACACACACACACACACATCAACTTCCAGCAACACCCGCTCTGCAAGTAGCAGACAGCTACTCAAGCACACAGCATATAGTGAAGGAGGGTTAGTGCTGTTTGTTTTATCTTACAGTACATTTGTTAGTATGTCTTGTCTTTCTAGTGTGTATGTGCATGTGCGTGTGTGTGTGTGTGTGTGTGTGTGTGTGTGTGTGTGTGTGTGTGTGTGGACATGTTTAACTATTCTTGTGGGGACCAAAAGTTAAGAATAGTAAACAAACAAACATTTGACCAACTTGCAATATTTTGTTAGTCTCCACGAGGTCAAAAGCTATTTCTAGGGGGTTTAGGGTTAAGATTAGAATTAGGGTTTGGGTTAGAATCACGTTAAGGGTTAGGGTTAGGAGCTAGGGTCAGTTTTAGGGTTAAGAGCTAGGGTTAGGTTTAGGGTTAGGATTGAGGTTAGGGTAAGAGTACGGGTTAGGGTTAGGTTTTTGAATGGGACTGAACCCTAACTGAACCCTAACCCTAACCCTAACCTTAACGCCAACAAGGTTAACTGTACAAGACTGTGTGTGTGAATGTGTGTGTGCATGTTTGGTTTATTAATTCCCTCCATGAAGGATTACTTGGTCAACTCTGTGGTTTCTGTACCTCTTCCCTTGGGTGTTAACTGTATGCTTGTTAATATTATAGTTGAGTGCCTGTTTGGAGGATAAATGGTGAATAACGACACACTGTCATGAATCCCAATCTGCCTCCCAAATGGAGCCCTATTCCCTATCAAGTGCATTCCTTTTGACAACATCCCTATGGTCAAAAGAAGTGGACTATATCCAGCAGGGTGACATTTGGGCCTAAGACTTACTCTGCATCCCCCAGACCTCTTTAGTCAATGAACACAATCATAAATCAATGCTCATACGCTAGCTGCTATTACAGGCTGTTCAAAGAAGCAATTTCTCATCAAGGGTTATTGTGTGTGCTGCCGTGTTGAAGCTATAATCCATTTCTACCTGCATCTATTATCACACTGCTCTTTGTGTCCAAAGCAAGTTGTGTGTGTGTCCAAAGCAAGTGTGTGTGTGTGTGTGTGTGTGTGTGTGTGTGTGTGTGTGTGTGTGTGTGTGTGTGTGTGTGTGTGTGTATACCTCTTAAGTTACTACTAAATCATCAAGTCTAAACTTGTTTCTGTTGGTTGTAATTTGGGGACAATTCTGTCACATCTGTTTCTGCAATGCCCTCTACTGCTCATCCTGTGTCTCCTTTACCTGCCGCCACTCCACCAGTGCTCTCTCCCTCTCTCTCTATGTGTGTGTGTGATTGTGTGAGTGGAGACAGGTGTACTGGAGTCAGAGCAGATCTCCACCAGCTGCAACCTGTTCCATAATCAAGACCTCTACAAATACTCAGCTCTGCCACTTCCACACTGCCAGATTGTAATCTCTGCTCAGTCAGTCTACGCTTCTAGCCGTTTGTTACGGTTAGATCCTGTTGTGCCTGTTTTCTTGCCTAAAGCTGTTTTCCTCTCCGCTACAGTTCCGCCCGCTCTGACTCTGGTCCCTGTGTCCAGTCCCACGTCTCGTCATCCTGCTACTCTGTGCTGGATTCCCCTCTGGACCTGCTTACCCTGTCCCAACCCCTCTCGCTCCATCCTCAGCCTCCACACCTGGTTTCCTGAAACCCATCTGAGCTTCCCCTGGCCAGTACTCCATCTTCTCCCTGTGTTTCAATAAATACCTTGGTTACTTCATCCCAGTCTCCTCGTCTGAGTCTGCGCTTGGGTTCCCCAGTTCCACTCCGCGTAACAAATTCAGCTGTGGAAATGTACTTTATTTTAATCGTTTTTTTTAATGGTCTCACAATAATCCGTTTTTTGAGGGTGTTAATGTTGTGACAACAATTTGATACTGGTGGTGTTCTAACCAAGCTTTTACCTCACTGGTTCTTTTTGTTTTGAGCCACTTGCTCCTATCTGTCGTACTTCACTCACATGTGTACCGCATGTTTAAAAATGAGTGAGTCAGTGAGAACAGTTGGCGCACACAGAGAGGGTCAACAACGAGCTAACGCGCATACGCACGCACACACCACATCACCTCTCCTCTGGTCCATAAAAACCCATTCGGGGTCAGGGAAGTCATGCTGAGGTTTTGTGTTTGGTGGTCTTTGTTTGTCCTCCTTGCCTGGAGCAGCAGCGGCAGCTCCCTGCTCCCTCTGTGCTGTGAGTGCCACACATGCCCTAGCGGAATCGTACACACACACCAACATTGGCACACAGAAACCCTAGCGCAACGTCCCTCCTCCCATCCCTCCCATAGCGTGGCTGAGAATTAATTTCCGTGTTGAGCGACAGGTTCCTTCCCTCCCGTAGAGAGAAGCAGAAAACATATTAACACCACGTCCAATCATCTGTGGAGTACGCTTTAATCAGGCTGCTACCGGACGGCTAGGTCACACACACACACTGTTACAGCGCATCCGCCAGCCAGCCAACCCCGTAATGGTTATGAATATGTCTAATCTGTTTCAGCCGTACGCCGCTAATCTGCTTGTGGAAAATATAGAGAGCCACACGCACACATTTGTTGAGAGAGAGAAAGACAGCTCTGTAAATAATGTAAATCTTCTAACACATTTTTTTCTGTGTTTTATTCGGCAGGAGTCTGGATTATGTCTGACAAGGACTCTCATTGAGAATAGTCTGGATTAGGTCTGACAAGGACTCTCTCTGAGGGTAGTCTGGATTAGGTCTGACAAGGACTCTCATTGAGGATAGTCTGGATTATGTCTGACAAGGACTCTCACTGAGAATAGTCTGGATTATGTCTGACAAGGACTCTCATTGAGGATAGTCTGGATTATTTCTGACAAGGACTCTCTCTGAGAATAGTCTGGATTAGGTCTGACAAGGACTCTCATTGAGAATAGTCTGGATTAGGTCTGACAAGGACTCTCATTGAGGATAGTCTGGATTAGGTCTGACAAGGACTCTCACTGAGGATAGTCTGGATTATGTCTGACAAGGACTCTCATTGAGGATAGTCTGGATTAGGTCTGACAAGGACTCTCATTGAGGATAGTCTGGATGAGGTCTGGAAAGGACTCTCTCTGAGGATAGGTGTCATTACAGACCCTGGTTTGATTCCAGGCTGTATCAATACCGGTCATTATTGGGAGTCCCATAGGGCGGTGCACAATTGGCCCAGCGTCGTCCGTGTTAGGGTTTGGCCGGGGTAGGCCGTCATTGTAAATAAGAATTTGTTCTTAACTGACTTGCCTAGTTAAATAATGGTAAAAAATATATATAAAATTATCTCTGAGAATTCCCGAGATGAGAATAGTGCACTGAGGGATGGAGGTTAGTGAGGGTGAAGAGAGGGGGTTGGTCGGATCTCCCCCAGCCCCAGTAAACTCTCTGATCCGAGGTTGACAATATAATCCATATTAGAAGACTGGGATTGCATCACAAATTGAACCCTATTCCCTATGTAGTGCCCAGGGCCCTGGTCAAAAGTAGTGCACTATATAGGGAATAGGGTGCCATTTTGGATATCTCATCCTCTCCTCCCTCCCATGATGAAATATGAAATTACAAACGTGTTAGTGTTGTCTTTGGGTTTAAATATAGGCTGGATGGATTTGGTATCGTGGGGGGGATAACGTCATTATTTCCTGTGTTTGTGTGTGTGTGTGTGAGCATATGTGCGTGCGTGCATATATGTGTTTGTGCATGTTTGCGTGTGTCTGCTGGTATGAGTCTCCAAACTATGGAGGAGGAGAGAGGAAAAACAACAACGAAACTAGATGACGGTTAATAACACCAATAAGACAAGGTCTGTCTGGCCGAAAGCCACATCTATCATGTCTGTCTGGCTGATAGAGTGGTGTTGTAGTCAGGGCTGAGGACTCCTTTAGCTGTTCCTCTAGGCAAGATTCTGTACTTTCTTTGTGTCTAAACAGCTTTGTGATTTCACACTTTATTTATATTTATAGATGACAAACCAGTTTGTTATTACGGCACATGAACGCTAACATGTTCAAAATGGCATTACTGCAACAACAACAAAAATACACCCAGCTTTCTGAAACAGGTCGCATATGTGTGTGTGTGTGTGTGTGTGTGTGTGTGTGTCAGTACTTTGTCCCGATGTGTTTCTCTGTGTTTTCTCCTATCCTACAGAGATCCTACAGGGTGGTGTCTATGTCGACCAGAATAAGTTCCTGTGCCACGCAGACACCATCCACTGGCAAGACATCGTCAAGAACGCCCGCGTCAGCCCTCTGGTTGTGCCAACCAATAGCAGTGTTACATGTGAGTAGCTCACCAATGGAAAACGTAGACTCATTTTCTTAACACTTTTATATGTAGCCTGGATGTCTTTTACAAGAATAAGAAGAGCCAGACTATGACCACCAATATCATAGTAACTCACCAACAAAAGAGGAAATGTCTATCAATCCAGCCACGTTCTCATACACAAATAAATTATTTCACCAATTTACCTTTATAGCTTTCACGACAATGGAGAGAGACAAACTATGCTATAAACACATGGTGACAGACGCATATAGGACAAGGCTGCCATGAACAGAATTAAGATCATAATATCTCAACATGTCACATCTAAGGGCCTACAAAATATACCTTGCTCAACTGTGACCCTAATGAAATGACATCACAGATGTACCATATTAACCGAGAAGTGGCTACACAAGAAGTGTCAACAGCCAGAAAAGCAATCACTTATTATACGTCCCAAATGGAAACTTTTTCCTATACACTGTAGTGCCCTACTATTGACCAGAGCTCTATGGGAAGTAGTACACTATAAAGGTGATAGGGTGCCATTCGGGATACACTTAGTAACCTGAATCCGTAAAACAACAGTTCCAAGAAATGCATAATCTCTCAGTAATGCCTTTCTGTAATCATAGAGAAGACAAGTGAACAGAATTATTATTATTTATTTTTTTAATGGCACAAACATACCATCGGCCTAATCTGACGAAGGGAGTCGGGGTGGGGAGTAGCAGTGGGGGGGTTTATGTCGCCTTATGTTATTGCTCTTCTGACCTGATTTTCTCTCATTGTCCCACGAGTCTGTTTGTAACCCTTGCTCTATAGTTTCTTCATGTTTTATGGAGTGGTTGGGTCATTGGTTGGTGATATATCTGTTGCTTTTGGTTTATTCTTTATTTATTGTATGTTTTTATTTGTTATTAATGACTAGCTGTCCTAGAACAACCTCTGGATCTGCCAACCTTCAAACACCAGCTCACAGCATTGATGATATGTCAGCATCACCCATTTATATTGCATTCTCTTCATTGGTCTCACTCAATACTTTTGATAATCTGATTTACGCACGCACGCACGTACACACACACACACACACACACACACACATACAAACAGTGCAGACACTACACATCCTTACTAAAGATCAAAGGGGGTCTGGAAACTTGTAATCCATCTTTAGACTATAATCTCCTCTATTCTTGGGGCAACTCCAGGTTTTTTTTCTGTTTTTATTGGCTCTTGAAAACAACAAAGGAATTTGAAATCGACTCCCTATCAATCCATGTATAAGCCTCTCTAGCTCTCATAGCCAAACACATAACACAGAAAGTTGTAAAGTCATTTCGTTTCGACATTTTAACCTTCAGTAGTGAAACATTATGATGCGGAGAGAAAGAGTGTGATAGTTGTACTGAAGGTCAAGGGGAATTAGAATGTAGATAGTAAGACCTTGAACACTAAAGCCTGGTTATGACATCATATACAACTCTGTGTGGGCTCAGGTATACATATATGTTACAGATAGACATGTCTTTATCTCCAGCTCCCCAGCTTACCCCATTACCATGTCTCCTCTCCTGATCAGCTTCTACTGACTGGTGTTTTTATGCTAACCTGGAACGACAGCAAAGAGGGAGGGAAAGAGTGAGAGAGAGGGAGGTGTAGCAGAAGAGGCTTTCATGGTTGAGTTTGTTGCCCAGAGAGGAGAAACCTGATCAAAAGACAGTGAAGTGGTTCATATTACTGATAGATATGACTTATTTTACAATATTACTGACTTATTTTACAATATTACTGACTTATTTTACAATATTACTGATAGATATGACTTATTTTACAATATTACTGACATATTTTACAATATTACTGATAGATATGACTTATTTTACAATATTACTGACTTATTTTACAATATTACTGACTTATTTTACAATATTACTGATAGATATGACTTATTTTACAATATTACTGACTTATTTTACAATATTACTGATGGATATGACTTATTTTACAATATTACTGACTTATTTTACAATATTACTGACTTATTTTACAATATTACTGATAGATAAGACTTATTTTACAAACTTACTGACTTATTTGACAATATTACTGACTTATTTTACAATATTACTGATAGATATGACTTATTTTACAATATTACTGACTTATTTTACAATATTACTGATTTATTTGACAATATTACTGATAGATATGACTTATTTTACAATATTACTGACTTATTTTACAATATTACTGATAGATATGACTTATTTGACAATATTACTGACTTATTTTACAATATTACTGACTTATTTTACAATATTACTGATATATATGACTTATTTTACAAACTTACTGACTTATTTTACAATATTGCTGATATATATGACTTATTTTACAATATTACTGACTTATTTTACAATATTACTGACTTATTTTACAATATTACTGATAGATATTACTTATTTTACAAACTTACTGACTTATTTTACAATATTACTGATAGATATGACTTATTTTACAATATTACTGATAGATATGACTTATTTTACAATATTACTGACTTATTTTACAATATTACTGACTTATATTACAATATTACTGATAGATATGACTTATTTTACAATATTACTGATAGATATGACATATTTTACAATATTACTGACTTATTTTACAATATTACTGATAGATATGACTTATTTTACAATATTACTGATAGATATGACTTATTTACAATATTACTGATAGATATAAAAAAAAAAAAATGTATATAGCCCTTTGTACATCAGCTGATATCTCAAAGTGCTGTACAGAAACCCAGCTTAAAACCCCAAACAGCAAGCAATGCAGGTGTAGAAGCACGGTGGCTAGGAAAAACTCCCTAGAAAGGCCAAAACCTAGGAAGAAACCTAGAGAGGAACCAGGCTATGTGTGGTGGCCAGTCCTCTTCTGGCTGTGCCGGGTGGAGATTATAACAGAACATGGCCAAGATGTTCAAATGGTCATAAATGACCAGCTTGGTCAAATAATAATAATCACAGACAGAACAGTTGAAACTGGAGCAGCAGCACGGCCAGGTGGACTGGAGACAGCAAGGAGTCATCATGTCAGGTAGTCCTGAGGCATGGTCCTAGGGCTCAGGTCCTCCGAGAGAGAGAAAGAGAGAAAGAGAGAATTAGAGAGAGCATACTTAAATTCACACAGGACACAGGATAGGACAGGAGAAGTACTCCAGATATAACAAACTGACCCTAGCCCCCGACACATAAACTACTGCAGCATAAATACTGGAGGCTGAGACAGGAGGGGTCAGGAGACACTGTGGCCCCATCCGATGACACCCCCGGACAGGGCCAAACAGGAAGGATATAACCCCACCCACTTTGCCAAAGCACAGCCCCCACACCACTAGAGGGATATCTTCAACCACCAACTTACCATCCTGAGACAAGGCCGAGTATAGCCCACAAAGATCTCCGCCACAGCACAACCCAAGGGGGGGCACCAACCCAGACAGGAAGATCACATCAGTGACTCAACCCACTCAAGTGACGCACCCCTCCTAGGGACGGTATGAAAGAGCCCTAGTAAGCCAGTGACCCTGTAATAGGGTTAGAGGCAAAGAATCCCAGTGGAAAGAAGGGAACCGGCCAGGCAGAGACAGCATAGCCGGTTCGTTGCTCCAGAGCCTTTCTGTTCACCTTCACACTGGGCCAGACTACACTCAATCATATGACCCACTGAAGAGATGAGTCTTCAGTAAAGACTTAAATGTTGAGACTGAGTTTGTGTCTCTCACATGGGTAGGCAGACCATTCCATAAAAATGGAGCTCTATAGGAAAAAGCCCTGCCTCCAGCTGTTTGCTTAGAAATTCTAGGGACAATTAGGAGGCCTGCGTCTTGTGACCGTAGCGTATGTGTAGGTATGTACGGCAGGACCAAATCAGAGAGATAGGTAGGAGCAAGCCCATGTAATGCTTTATAGATTAGCAGTAAAACCTTGAAATCAGCCCTTGCCTTGACAGGAAGCCAGTGTAGGGAGGCTAGCACTGGAGTAATATGATACATTTTTTTGGTTCTAGTCAGGATTCTAGCAGCCGTATTTAGCACTAACTGAAGTTTATTTAGTGCTTTATCCGGGTAGCCGGAAAGTAGAGCATTGCAGTAGTCTAACCTAGAAGTAACAAAGCATGGATTAATTTTTCTGCATAATTTTTGGACAGAAAGTTTCAGATTTTTGCAATGTTACATAGATGGAAAAAAGCTGTCCTTGAAACAGTCTTGATATGTTCTTCAAAAGAGAGATCAGGGTCCAGAGTAACGCCGAGGTCCTTCACAGTTTTATTTGAGACGACTGTACAACCATTAAGATTGATTGTCAGATTCAACAGAAGATCTCTTTGTTTCTTGGGACCTAGAACAAGCATCTCTGTTTTGTCCGAGTTTAAAAGTAGATATGACTTATTTACAATATTACTGACTTATTTACAATATTACTGATAGATATGACTTAATTTACAATATTACTGATAGATATGACTTATTTACAATATTCCTGATAGATATTACGTATTTACAATATTACTGACTTATTTACAATATTACTGATAGATATGACTTATTTTACAATATTACTGATAGATATGACTTATTTACAATATTCCTGATAGATATGACTTATTTTACAATATTACTGATAGATATGTCTTATTTACAATATTACTGACTTATTTTACAATATTACTGATAGATATGACTTATTTACAATATTACTGACTTATTTACAATATTACTGATAGATATTACTTATTTACAATATTACTGATAGATATGACTTATTTACAATATTACTGATAGATATGACTTATTTACAATATTACTGATAGATATGACTTATTTTACAATATTACTGATAGATATGGCTTATTTTACAATATTACTGATAGATATGACTTATTTACAATATTACTGATAGATATGACTTATTTACAATATTACTGATAGATATGACTTATTTTACAATATTACTGACTTATTGTACAGCATGTGTTACAATTCATATTTAGTGAGTGAGAGTGCGAGTGAGTGATTGAGTGAGGGAGGGAGATATGGAGAGAAGGGTAGCAAAGGGCAGTTGATGGAGTCCAAGCGAGTACCAGCCCACTGGGCACACACTGGTTGAATCAATGTTGTTTCCTCGTCATTTCAATGAGATTATGTTGAACCAATGATGAATAGACGTTGAATTGACGTCTGTGCCCAGTGGGAGGGATGGATGGATGAAAAGAGGGAGGGATGAAGAGAGGGAGAGAGGAAGGGAGCTAGAGATGTCAGAGAGAGCGTCAGTCTTAAATATAATTGCTCTTAACTGAAGTGGAACAGAGACAGAGGACGCCATTCAGCACTCATCCAGCCTCACTCTGCAATTACCAAGCAGTCAATTAAGCCCTCCAAAACACAGCTAGCACTAATATAGCAGCAGAGTTTCTAGCTAGTAGCTGTTGTCGCTGACTCTCTCCCCTACAGCAGTCATTAATAAGACAACTCTAGTACAGTGCATTAAGGACACAAAACAGTAGAGTTGAACAGTGTCACTGTTGAAATCATCATAGCCTTAAGCATGCCAGTGCTTAAAAGAGGAGCTAGTAAGATGGGTGGTTTGATCATAATATCTCTGCTATGGAAAGTATTTGACTGGATAATTTACCCCCATGTCGTCCACAGGTCAGAAGTGTCACGTCTCCTGTAATGGTCGCTGCTGGGGCCCAAAGGAGGACCAGTGTCAGACCTGTGAGTACCTACCTCCCTGCAGTCTCTCTCTCTCTCTCTTTTTCTCTCTCACTCTCTCATTCGTTCGCTTTCTTTCTCCCCTGCCTCTCACCCACGACACGCAGACAGGCAGCACAGGAGTGCACTTTAACACTGCCAGCATAATTGGCTATGGCCCTGTAGCCCTCCCACAGACTCTTCTATTCTCTCTCTCTCTCGCTCTCTTTTTTTCCCTCTCTCTCGCTCTCTCTCACTCTCCTCTCCTCTCCCTCTCTCTCTATCTTCTTTTCCCCATCGTCTCCTCCTCCGGCTCATGCCCCATCTCGCCCTCCTCCACAATGCCAGATTTTAAATTCTTGCCTCCTCAGGCTTAAACAACTGTGATTTCCCCTGCTACCCACTCCAATGACTGCCCTGCGTTAAGTCAAACTGTTAAACAACACACCGTCTGTTGCCTCACCTGTGAACCAGTCTGAAGATAGCTGTGGTGTGTGAGAAGTAACCTGGGTTGGCACATAGGACTGACCATCACAAACGCTCACGCACACGCACGCATGTGCGCACATGCACACACACACACACACACACACACACACACACACACACACACACACACACACACACACACACACACACTACCACTCAGCGGCACTCAGCCCAGAGGGGTGTCTCTCTCTGTCTGCGGGAGGGCGGTACCACATGGGGCTAATAACAGCACAGCGTTTAGCTTCTTAGATGTACTGCTAGTATTCTTAGATATACAGTACTGCTAGTATATTATGTCTGATATATTACTACGCCTTAGTCTCCTGCTGTGACGGGATGTGTGTTATGTACCCTCTCCATACCTTCGTGGACAAGCACATGTTTAAGAAGATAGGGCTTGACACACACACAGTCCCTTTCTAACAGGAGAAGGTGTGCTGTAACAGTCCTGTAGTAAACACCATTAGGGTTGAGTTGAGGAAGAAGTCAAACTGCCTATAAGTTCCCTCTTCTGTCTCTAATTAATCACTCTCATGTCCTGTCTGAGTACTTCTGCCTCAGCCTGTCTGTCTGTCTGTCTGTCTGTCTATCCCAGGCCCCCATGTGCTTCTGTCACTGTACTGTACATGTCTTTAATTTCTCTCCATCTGTGTTATTCTCTCTTTTTACCCAGATTGTTCCATGTATTTCCCATATTCTCTTTACTGTATTTCTTCTCTCATTTTACGCTCTCTTTCATCACACTCATTATCTCTCTCTCTCTCTCTCTCTCTCTCTCTCTCTCTCTCTCTCTCTCTCTCTCTCGCTGTCTCCCTCTCTCTCTCTCCCTCTCTCTCTCTCCCTCCATCTCTCTCTCTCTCTCTCTCTCTCTCTCTCTCTCTCTCCCTCTCTCTCTCTCTCTCTCTGTCTAATATTGTCACTTGTGTTCCCTGGCGTGCTGTCTGTGTGCTCTGCAGCTTGATCTCATTAAGATAATCAGTATGAACTCCTTCACCCAGTGACTAGTTAACAGCACGTCATCTCTCCTCACAAGATAACACTGCGTGTTTGCTCTCTTTTTGCCCTGAATCCCTCCATCATATTTTCGCATAATATGTATGTGGGGGACTACATCCCTCTATCTCCATCCCTCCATCCCTCCCTTCTATCCATCTTCTTCCATCTTTCCATCTACCCATGCATGCCTCTTCCTCCATCTCTCCATCCCTCTTCATCTCACTCCATCCCCCTCCTTCTCACTCCATCCCTCTTCTCTCCCTCTATCCTTCTCCTTCTTTCCCGTTGATAGGGCTGGAGCATACTATGGCGCTGTGTGAGAAACTGCTAGACAAAGGACTCTCAGTATAACACTCTCACGTCAAGTACTGAATACAGAACTCCCTCATCAATATCAACCGCTGGCTGGCTGTATTATCTCCTGACATGCAGGTGCCTAAACAGGCTCCCTGGTCTACAGAACAGCCAGACACACACGCACACACACGCACACTCTCTCCCCCGATTCCACCGAGCCTACGACTGAGCCCCTCCAGAAACATGGGCCTCTGCTGCTCTATAAAAACAGACAGCTAGGCAGCGTTGATATAAGATTCAGCGCTGTGACGGATGCCCCTGTCAGCAGCCTGTTCAAATTGAAGATATTCAGCATACTTTATGAGATTGATGACTTTTTATTTGTGGTGGCTGCCTGGTGTTTTTAAGTGGATAGTATTTTTAAGGCAAATAGATCAATGGCTGTGTGACGTGTGAGCGTGCTTTCGTTCGTCAATGTGCATGTGTGGCGCCTCCTGATGAGGTCATTTGTTAAACAAAATGTATTTTTGTTAAGTAGGCCATTTCATTGCACTAACGGTGGCGAGAGGCGCATGGCAGGCGTAATGGACTGCATTGATGATACGTTAGTGAGGTGAGGAGAGGAGGACAAGGGGGAGAGGAAGGGGAGGGGTTGAGTGAGAAGAGCAGTAGAGGACGGCAGGAGGAGGATGTGCCGGGGAGGAGGGAAAAGAGGTGAGGAATGTGGGCAGACCAGACGGGCCAGTCTCACTGTGACAAGGTATCACCATCACCACCAACCCAAAGGGTCAGCACATCAAAGTGCTGTGCTCTACTCAGCAAGACATATTCCACAAGCATTTGCGCAATTAAACCAATTTATAAATTGACAACGTCATATAGCTACATATAAAGGCAAGTGTTGATTATTGCGCAAGCACACACCCATGCATGCTCACCAACATTCATACACACACACACACACACACACACACACACACACACACACACACACACACACACACTGGAAGGTAAACCTCAGCTCGGGCATCAACACGGCCTCTGAGGAAGAAATGCTTATCTGTTAAACGTCACCCTGTATTCAGCTGTAGCTGTCAACTTGTGAGGCGGGTGGTGAGGCAGAGGCATACGACACACACACACACACACACACACACACACACACACACACACACACACACACACACACACACACACACACACACACACACACACACACACACAGACAGGCGTACCCATCAGTCCATCAGCAACCCATCAAGCCCATATGGCTGGACATCAACAGGACTGGTGAATGGAGTTGGAGGAGAATGAGAACAGGGTTGGCGGTGGAAGCAGCACATTCAGGAGAAATAGCTGATAGCCGTTTCAATCACACTGTCAATGTCAGACAGGAAACATAGAAATTCAGCTCCATACAGCACCACAGACTGGCAGACTGTCATATGAACATCAGTCTAACAGCAGGGTATCTCTCCAAAATACTCTTTACTCAGCTAAACTCCATATTGCCTTAGCTGAAGTCTATCGGTCTGTTTCCTGGACACAGAGGAAGCCTTGTCATATGGACTGAAATGCATGTTCAATGGTGATTCCCCATTGAGAATGCATTTTTCGACCAGGCATGGGATTAATAAACAATATGTGTGACTTCATTCTGCAGGAAAACAGTCAACATGATAGATTTAACTTTAGGGAGGCTATGTTTTCCACAAGCACTATGTTTCCTTGTTTCCTTGTTTGGATTCTAGTCAAAGTAATGCTTCTGTGATGGGAACCTGTTATATCTTGTTCTGATGCTCTTTCCCTTTTGTCTTTCTCCAGTGACTAAAACAGTGTGTGCTGAGCAGTGTGATGGTCGCTGTTTCGGACCCTGGGTCAGTAACTGCTGCCATCGCGAGTGTGCAGGAGGATGCTCCGGACCCAAGGATACGGACTGCTTCGTATGTACACACACACACTTACACGCAGGAGCATGCACACACACACTCACCCACCTGCGTGTGGACACAGACATGCATGCTCGCGCACACACACACACACACACACACACACATATACATACACTTTATAAAGCTTATCGTCACAAAAGAGAAAGCTCTCCTTTCAATCACCTGTTGCCATGGTGAACAGTCTCAAACCGTCCAAGACAGAGTTTTTGATTATAGACCAGCAAGTCTATTTCTTCCTGTTCTCTTCTTGTTCTCTTCTTTAGTACATCAGAGCTTTTATCTTATCTGTGACCTTTTGTGTGAATGTGAGGCTATTTCCATTAGAGGCTATTCATACTTCCATAGAGAAGTCGCTCCTGACACAGAATCTCCCTGTTTAAACTGTCTACTTCCCAAAGGCACCGTATTCCCTCTGTGGTGCAATCCTTTTGATCAGGACCCATAGGGCTCTAGCCAAAAGTAGTTCACTACATATGGAATAGGGTGCCATTTGGGACACACCCATCATTCTTTGTGGGAAAGATAGATAACGTTCAAATCAAATTTTCTCCCACAATGCCTTGTGCTGTGCCCACCTCCCTTTCTTTATTACTCTCTCTCTCTAATGAATGTGCAAAACTGTCATCAAGGTAAAGGGTGGCTATTTGAAGAATCTCAAATGTGAAATATGATTTGATTTGTTTAAACACTTTATTGGTTACCACATGATTCCATATGTGCTATTTCATAGTTTTGTTGTCTTCATTATTATTCTACAATGTAGAAACTAGTAAATAGAAAGAAAAACCCTTGAATGAGCAGGTGTTCTAAAACTTTTGACCGGTAGTCTACATTTTTTCTCTCTCTCTTTTCTCTCTGTCACGCCCTGACCATAGTTTGCTTTGTATGTTTATATGTTTTGTTAGGTCAGGGTGTGATCTGAGTGGGCATTCTATGTTGTATGTCTAGTTTGTCTGTTTCTGTGTTTGGCCTGATATGGTTCTCAATCAGAGGCAAGTGTTAGTCATTGTCTCTGATTGGGAACCATATTTAGGTAGCCTTTGTGGGTGAATGTCTATGTTATGTGGCTTGTATGCACAGTGGTTCCTGTGTCAGTGTTTGTGCCACACGGGACTGTTTTGTTTATATTCACTTTGTTATTTTCTATTCTTTTGTGTTCAGTTTATACTATTAAAACATGGACACTTACCATGCTGCATTTTGGTCCGATCCCTGTTACTCCTCTTCAGACGAAGAGGAAATCAGCCGTTATACTCCCTCCCCTATCTTCTCTCTCGTTCTCTTTCTTTCTCCCTCTCTTTATCCATTTATCCTTTCTGGATCTAACTTATTTCCAGAGTTTGTGTTATATTTCATGATGTATTGGGCTCTCCTTTCTGTTTAATTAGATACTGGGAGTTCTAACTATTGATATTACTTTTTCAACACGGATTTGAATCAATGGTTTTCATGTTATTCACACCTGAGCTATCTTCAGAGTGGAAAAACACTCTGGGGTTGCATTCCAAATGGCACCCTATCCCCTATATAGTTATGTCTTTAACCAAAGCCCTATCAAAGGTAGTGTGCTTCACAGGGAATAGGGTGCCATTTGTCACCCATTAAGTCTGTGTAGTGTTTAACAGTCTTTGTGTTTACAGCTACATACCAGTTACTTGATCATGTGCTTGCTTGGAGAGCATAGGGCTGCCAGTGACAAAAACAATCTTTAAGGACTGTTATTTAGCTGGAAACCACAATGTGCTAACTGTGTTTCCATGAGCACCCAGCACTAATATGTGTGTCTGTGTGTGTGCGCACACGTACTTGTGTGTGTTTCATCTACAGGCTTGCACCAACTTCAACGACAGCGGGGCGTGTGTGACCCAGTGCCCCCAGCCCCATGTATACAACCCCACCACCTTCCAGCTGGAAAGCAACCCCAGAGCCAAGTACACCTACGGAGCCTTCTGCGTCAAGAAGTGTCCACGTAAGGAATGACACACACACAACAACATACAGTACACATGCTTGTGAAATAACAGGACATAAAACATGTGTTTTACCAGTGGAAGCAAAATAACATCAATGTTTTGATGATATTTGCAACACCACTGGCCTGGCCAAAGAGCTTTTTTTTCATGTCATCTGACCAAAGCACCAGTTCTAATCCAAGTGCCAATGCCTTTTAGCAAACTCCAGGCGTTTACATTTCATTGTTGTCTCATTACCATATTTTGCCATTAACGAACATACAATTATGTATTTTCTATTAGCAATTATCTATTTTAAATACATTTTCTTGGTCTTAGAGTCATTAAATATGCAGAGTACGTTTGGGGGAGTTACTGATTTCAATACATGTAAAAAAAATCTATATAAAAAAATAGGAAAACTCAATGTTATGACTTGTTGGATGATATGAAAATAGTTCTATTTGGCCATGCACACCAATGCATGTCCAGAAAAGAATCCCATACCTCCAGTAAAATATGGTGGTGGATCTTTGATGTTATGGGGCTGTTTTTCTTCCACTGGTCCTGGGGCCCTTGTTAAGGTCAACAGCATCATGAACTTTACCCAGTACCAGTACATTTTTGACAAAAACACGGTTGCCTCTGCCAGGTGGGTGAAACTTGGCCACAAGACAATAACTCCAAGCACACATCACAATCCACAAAGAAATGGTTAATAGGCCACAAAATCAACATTTTGCAATGGCCATCTCAGTGTTTGGACTTGAAACCCATTGAAAGCCTGTGGTTTGAATTGAAGAGGGCAGTCCATAAACGCAGACAAAAGATACCAAAGATCTGGAGGGATTCTGTATGGAGAAATGGTCTAAGATCCTTTCCAATGTGTTCTCCAACTCATAAAACATTTAGAAAAAGGCTCAGTGCTGTTATCCTCGCAATGTGAGGTATTGATCGGTATTGAAAACTGGGGTGTCAATCATTTTGACCCATACCTTTTTGAGAAAGAAATGTTTTACTTAACGAACAAAATGTCTTTCTCTGAGCAATTGTATAGTTTTTTTTGTTGCATACAATATAGCTCAGTATTTGAATTGTTTATTTTCTACAGTAATTTTTGCTTTATCAAGGGTGTCAATAATTTCGGATCCCACTGTACAAACCAAATACCCTGAAGATAAACTGCTCTGTCATATTCTGAACATATAACACACACCGACATACAAACACTCTCCTTGCCATAAACACTTAACCGCCACAGATCAGAAGGACACCATTTAAACAGCCTAGGCCTTGAAACATCATCATTAGCTGAGCAGAGCTGGCTGGTCCTGCTCATGAACTACCAAGGGCCTCAGGATATTGATTAATTTCTCAACCCTCCTGTTTTTAAGTCTGAACTTTTTTTCCCAGAAGAACACAGAAAGAAACTTCCTTGGTCATCTCTACTTAGCACCCTCTTCACATCTCCCCTTCATCCTCCCTTTCCTTTAAAGAAGCCATTTCCTCGATTGATTTAAATAACCTGTCCTCTCCTCTCTCCGCTCGGTGCTGATTTAAATAGCCAGGATGAGTGGGTGTTTTGTACAGATTTCAAGACACTGTTGGGAGTTATTCTGGCTCACATGCCAGATACAACCCTACAAAGACAAAGATGATGGGGTTCTGGGAGGGAAGGGTAGCAGGCGGGGATGGGAGGGAGGGAGAGGAGAATGGGTGCAGAGTGAGGGAGAAGAAAAGTACATCATTAACACGTTATTTTTTAGCAATGGAGTCTTTTTGTGGTCTTTTGAAGTGGGGCGTGTGCCCGGCACTCTGCAAGGCACTGCACTAGGCGCTCTGATCTGTAACTATGGCTTTCCACTTGGAGCTCTGCTAGCCTTTCTACCCTATTCCCTAATGCACTACTGTAGACCAGGCCACTATACCATGGTATTCTGGAGATGGCCTGCCACAAGGACCCATGCAATTTAGGTGTCCATCTCTAAACCTGAGGTTGCGAGCAAATCAATCATTTGATGTGTCTGTGTGTCCCTAAACTCTCCCTTCCTCAGTTCAGACTATCAGATATCATGCCAGCCAAAGCAGTAGAGAAAATACGGTCTCACCTGGAGAGAACAATAAGACAAGATAAAGAGGACAAGGAACGTGTTTAATCAGATGAGTCATCTTCAGTAGAACAGCAGCAGAGGAAACGTTTTACAACTGTTCACTGCCTTCAAGTCTCACAAGCATAAAGTAGACATTCATTTACAGTGTAGCTCCATGGCAGTCAGTCATACAGTTGTACTTGTCCCTTCATATATCAATACCTGAGTGTGAGAGTCTGTTATCATGCAAGTGATCTGACACATGCCGTGGTTAACTCTGTGTATGCTGTTCCAGATAACTTTGTGGTGGACCACAGCTCCTGTGTGAGGGCTTGTCCCAGCAACAAGATGGAAGTAGAAAATGACCGCATCAAGATGTGCATCGCCTGCACTGATATCTGTCCAAAAGGTACCCTAATCCTGCACTGATATCTGTCCAAAAGGTACCCTAATACTGCACTGATATCTGTCCAAAAGGTACCCTAATCCTGCACTGATATCTGTCCAAAAGGTACCCTAATCCTGCACTGTCCTGGGCCTTATCCCACTACCATTCACATCCAGCATATTCATCTGGTTGATTGGATGTATTTGGGGTTGTGCTGTGGTTGTGGTTGTGGTTGTGGTTGTGCTGTGGTTGTGGTTGTGGTTGTGCTGTGGTTGTTGTTGTGCTGTGGCTGTGGTTGTGCTGTGGTTGTGTTTGTGCTGTGGTTGTGCTGTGGTTGTGGTTGTGTATGACAATGGCTTACCCACTGCTCCAACCTCTACAACCTCTGTGTGTCTTTTGTGACTGTCTGATCCATGTGAGTGTACTGGATGCGTTTTGAAGTGGTTGGAATGAAGTAGAACACCTGTTTCCCTTGAACATCAGTGGACATTTTGAGCAAGTAATTTTTCTCCTTCTTCATCTTCATCTCCTTGTCTGTTTTAGCCTGTGATGGTATAGGTACAGCCAGTCTGCAGTCAGCCCAGACTGTGGACTCCAGCAACATAGACAAGTTCACCAACTGTACCAAGATCAATGGAAACCTGGTCTTCCTCATCACTGGCATTAAAGGGTGAGAGCAGAAAACACACACACACACACACACACACACACACACACACACACACACACACACACACACACACACACACACACCATACTGTATATACAAACATTGGCAGTGGAATGGCCTTACTGAAGAGCTCAGTGACTTTCAAAGGGACTTTCAACCTTTCCAACAAAACAGTTTGTCACATTTCTGCCCTGCTAGAGCTGCCCCGGTCAACTGTAACTGCTGTTACGTCTAGGGGCAACAATGGCTCAGCCGCGAAGTGGCAGGCCACACAAGATCACAAAATGGGACCGCCAAGTGCTGAAGCACGTAGTGCGTAAAAATAGTTTGTCCTTAGTTGCAATACTCACTATCAGATTCCAAACTGTTCTGGAAGCAACGTCAGCACAATAACTGTTTGTCGGGAGCTTCATGAAATTGGTTTCCATGGCCGAGCAGCCGCACCCAAGCCTAATATCACCATGCACAATGCCAAGTGTCGGCTGGATTGGTGTAAACCTCACCACCATTAGACTCTGGAGCAGTGGAAACAAGTTCTCTGGAGTGATGAATCATGCTTTACCATCTGACAGTCTGGCGGACTAATGTGGGTTTGGTGGATGCCAGGACAACCCAATGAAGAGTGCCTGTAAAACTGTTTTGGTGGAGGAGGAATAATGGTCTGGGGTTGCTTTTCATGATTCGGGCTAGGCCCTTTAGTTCCAGTGAAGGGAAATCTTAACGCTACAGCATACAATGACATTCTAGAAGATTCTGTGCTTACAACTTTGTGCCAACAGTTTGGGGAAGGCCCTTTCCTGTTTCAGCATGACAAAGCTCCCGTGCACAAAGCCAGGTCCATACAGAAATGTTTTGTCAATATTGGTGTGGAAGAACTTGACTGCCCTGCACAGAGCCCTGACTTCAACCTTATCGAACGCCTTTGTGATGAATTGGAACTCTGACTGTGAGCCAGGCCTAATCGCGCAACATCTGTCCCCTCAGCAATGTTACAACATCTAGTAGAAAGCTTTCCCAGAAGAGTGGAGGCTGTTATAACAGGAAAGGTGGGACCAACTCCATAATAATGCCAATGATTTTAGAATGAGATGTTCGACAAGCAGGTGTCCACATACTTTTGGTAATGTAGCGTACCTTCTGTTTCTAAAAACACAACTCCCCCTCGAATCTGTGTTTCCTGTAATGATACAGAAGCCAAGGCCCTTGCGAAGTGATGGAAACAGCTACTTCTACAGTGCCATCAGAAGGTATTCACAACCCTTAACTTTGTACACATTTTGTTGTGTTACAGCCTGAATTAAAAATGTATTAAATGGAGATGTTGTTTCACTGGCCTAAACACAATAACCCATAATGTCAAAGTGGAATTATGTTTTTAGAACTTTTTACAATTGAATTAAAAATGAAAATCTGAAATGTATTGAGTTAATAAGTATTCAACCCCTTTGTTATGGCAAGCCTAAATAAGTTCTGCTAAACAAGTCACATAATACGTTTCATGGACTCTTTGTGCAATTGAGTGTGATTTTTGAATGACTACCTGATTTGTGTAGCCCACACACAATTATCTGTAAGGCCGAGCAGTGAATTTCAAACACAGATACAACCACAAAGACCTGGGAGGTTTTCCAATGCATAGCAAAGGTGGGGACATATTGATATATGGGTAAAAAACAAACATTGAATATCTCTTTGAGCATGGTGAAGTTATTAATTACACTTTGGATGGTGTATCAATACACCCAGTCACTACAAATATACAGGGATCCTTCCGAACTCAGTTGTGGTAGAGGAAGGAAACCGCTCAGGGATTTCACCATGAGGCCAAAGGTGACATTAAGAGCTAAATGGCTGTGATAGAAGAAAACTGAGAATGGATCAACAACATTGTAGTTACTCCACAATACTAACCTAAATGACAGAGTGAAAAGAAGGAAGCCTGTACAGAATAAAAATACTCTAAAACATGCATCCTGTTTGCAGTAGGGGACTAAAGTAAAATTGCAATAAAAATTGCAAAGAAGTTAACTTCATGTCCTGATTTACATAGTGTTATGTTTGGGGAAAATCCAACATCAAATCCAACAACACATCACTGAGTACCACTCTTCATATTTGATGGCTGCATCATGTTATGGGTATGCTGTATCATGTTATGGGGAGTTTTTGTTTTGGATCAAAATAAACGGAATAGAACTCACCACAGGCACAATCCTAGAGGAGAACCCTGTTGTCTGCTGTCCAACAGACACTGGGAGACAAATTCACCTTTCAGAAGGACAATAGTTACACTGGAGATTCTTACCAGGATGACAGTGAATGTTGGCCAAGTTTCAGTTTTGACTTAAATTAGTTTGAAATTCTATGGCAAGACCTGAAAATGTCTGTCTAGCAATGATCAACAACCAACTTGACAGAGCTTGAAGAATTTTAAAAAGAATAATGTGCTAATCCAGGTGTTTAAAGCTTTTAGAGACCCAGAAAGTAATTCCTGTCAAAGGTGATTCTAACATGTATTGACCCAGGGGTGTGAATACTTATGTAAATTAGATATTCTGTATTTTGTTTTCAATACATTTGCAAACATTTCTAAAAACATGTTTTCATTTTGTCCTTAAGGGGTTTAGCACTTTGTTCTATTGTGTCGGGAAAAAATAAATTTAATCCATTTTGAGTTCAGGCTGTAACAAAAAATGTGGAAAAAGTCAGGAGGTATGAATACTTTCTGAAGGCACCGTAGGTCTCAGAGTGGGTGATGTCAACGATGGACGTTACTGGCGCACATATAGCTATCCAGCTAGACATTCCACATTGGCTACATAAACACCAGTGTTTGTGGTCAGTTCCATTTCAATTCACTCAATTCAGGAAATAAACTGAAAGCTTATTTGCCAAAATTGACTGAATTGACATGGAACTGACCCCAACCCTGCTAACCAGGTAAATTGAGAGACTCCCTCAGGTACTTAGTAATAACAGCACATATAATGGCTTCGGTGCCTAAGAGTAAACAGTACCTTACTGGTATAGCACAGTGCATCGAGTGTTATGTCCTTGTTATGGGGGTCAGCATGTTCAATATTATTCCATCTGCAATCCAGGCTCATGTCAGCCATCTTAGCAGGCTGTTGCTAGTTGTGTACAGTATACACAGTGGAAGAGTCGGTGTACCACAGTACAGTGACTGCAGTGCCTGAGACCATGAAACCCCTCCAGCTATTCCTCTAAACAGAGCCAGAGGAGCACAGTGGAGCACAGTGGAGTACTGAGGAGCACAGTGGAGCTCCCTGCAATACAGAATAAACACTTGTTATGTGTGTGACTTGACAGCTTTATGTTTATGTTGTTTATGTTTATGTTTATTTGTCTCTCTTTAACTCTGTTTGTCTCTCTTTCTCTCACTCTCTCACTCTCTCTCTTTCTCTCTCCCTTTCCACTCTCTCCATCTCCCATCCTGCTTCCTTTCTCTCTTCATCTCTCTCTTGCTTGCTCTCTCTCCTCTCTTCCTCTCTCTCTCCTCTCTTCCTCTCTCTTTCTTTCTTTCTTTCTTTTTCTCTCTCTCTCCCTCTCTCTCACCCCCCCCCCCCCTCTCACAGGGATGTGTACCACAACATTGAGGCTCTGGATCCAGAGAAACTGAATGTGTTTCGGACTGTTAGGGAGATTACAGGTGAGAAACATAAAATAAAATTGAACACGTATTTTACCTTTATTTCTACAGGTAAGTCAATTGATAAGAACAAAGATCCAATGAACATTTCCGATACCATTCTTCTCTTCTCATGCTTGGTTGAATATACACTGAGTATACAAAACATTAGGATCTCCTTCCTAATATGGAGTTGCACACCCTTCCCCCTTTGCCCTCAGAACAGACTCAATTTGTTGGGGCATGGACTCCATAAGGTGTTAAACGCATTCTACAGGTATGCTGGCCCATGTTGACTCCAATGCATCCCACAGTTGTGTCAAGTTAGCTGGATGTCCTTTGGGTGGTGTACCATTCTTGATACACACAGGAAACTGTTGAGTGTGAAAAACCCAGCAGCGTTGCAGTTCATGACACAAACCTGTGCGCTCGGCACCTACTACCATACCCCGTTCAAAGGCACATAAATCTTTTGTCTTGCCCATTCACCCTCTCAATGACACACATGCACAATCCATGTCTCAATTGTCTCAGGGCTTAAACATCCTTCTTTAAACTGTCTCCTCCCCTTCATCACTGATTGATGTGGATTTAAGAAGTGACATCAATAAGGGATCATAGCTTTCACCTGGTCAGTGGAAAAAGCAGGTGTTCTTAATGTTTTGTATACTCGGTGTACATATCATGTAGGCCTACTGGTCAGCCCCTATCCAAGCATCTTTAAATTATTCTTTATCATTTGGTTTTCCCCTCATCAAATTTGCATGGTGTCCCTTCTCTTACACTTTCACTCAGTACAGAGGGGGCTTGTGTGTGTTTGCTGGTGCCCACCAGAGACCGTAGACCAAAGACAGAAAGGCTGAATGAGTATGATGAATACAAGATGAGATGAGGGTCTCCCTATCTCTTCCATCTCTTCCCTCTCCCATGGGGACCTACAACTCCCAGTTTCAAATTGTCACAGTTTCCCAGCTCTACGTGTGTGCGTGCGTGTGTGAGTGCGTGGGTGGGTGGGTGTATGTGTGTGTATAAATTCATGTAGAGTGAATCCCCTTTCCCCTATCCTCCTCAACCTGATCTCATTCTTTCACTTCAAAATTTGCCTTAATTAGATGAACTTTGATTTTTGACCAATTAATCACACGTGGTTAAAACAGAAACAACTCAAAGGGTTAAGTTTAGCTATTAATTCTGAGTGGTTAAGTTTAGGGCAATGGTTTGGGTAAGGTTTAAAACAAAATAATTAAAAACAATGCACTGTTTCCACTAAATATCATCAAGTACTCTCCCTCCTTGATAGAGAATTGTGAACTGACATGGTCAGTGGTCTAAGCAGCGTGCTCTGGCTCTGGGCCTCTTGAGTTCCAGTGCTGTGCCATTGTTTTATTCGTTTGTTTTTAGTAAGCGCCGACGAAGTTATATATCAACGTCCTCTGTACCTTTTCAAACGTACGGAATTAACGTCTCTTTCCTCCGCTACAGTGTCACCCACCCCCTTATCCCTTCATTCCTGTGACAGGAGGTGAGCTGGTACAGCCAATGTGTGCCTCCCTTTTTTTTAAAGTAGTGCACTATATAGGGAATAGACTGCCATTTGGGAAGCAAACGGTGAGACAGGAGCTGCCTTTTCTCTGTAGCCCTGTGGTCATGCATGACACCCTGTGTCACCCGTCACCTCTAAGAGCTGTCAGTGCTGTGACTTCTCCACCGAGCCATCAACCCCGTCACACATACACACACGCACGCACACATATACACACATACACAGACACACACACACACACACACACACACACACACACACACACACACACACACAGGCATCGATGCACACAGACACAAACAGACACGCACACAGGCATCGATGCACACACACACGCACACACAAACACGTCACCCATTCTGATCCGACGTAGGGGTTACAATCTCTGAATGCTATAGCTCTCAGATGGACAGTCAGTCTAGGAGGTAACCATCTCACCCTACATCTCTTCCCCTGCCAAGTATTCTTCCAAAACATAGCACTTGTTTTTTTCTACTTCTAAGAGGTCAGGGCAGGCCTATCTATAGAGTACGGTCAGTCTGCCATCCACTGAAGCAATTCAGAATAAGTGAGGTTCCCAGTACATGGATTTGACTCTAATCATCGATGTTTCTATCTCTTAACCTTTGGACTGTTGCATGTGGCCCTCCTCTCTGTGAGGCAATCCTGGGTAATTTGCTTTTCGCATGGATGCGCCAGTAACGTGGCTCTCAGTGAACCTAAATCCCCACTCTACTCTTCTCTAGCGGTTCTTGCCTGCTTCTAGCCTGCTCCTGACTCTATCCTTTCACCAGACATTTACTGCCCACAGCCCACAGAGAGAGAGACAAAGAGAGAGGGGGTCGTGGGGAGATAGGAGAGAGAAGAATGAGAAATAGAGGATAATAAACTGAGGAGAGATGGAATAAGGAGGACAACACATACAGTGAGACCTGAACTCCCTATAGACTACAGTCAAGCTGGATGCAGGATCCCATTGGGACCTGTTGTACCCTGTCTTACCTATTGATTAATGGCTAATGCTGCTGTTAGCCTAATGCTGTTAGCACAGGGAGGCAGGAAGGTACTCATCAGGCCCTCGTTAGCACCATTAGGAAGATGAAGCGATGAAGCACCCTCCACCTCTCCTCTCGTCCCACCTCTCTTCTCCATCTCTCCTCTCAGAAAAAACTAACAGCCACTTAAGGAGAGACCATTGGAGAGGTGTAGAGATGAGAAAGAGGAGGAAGAAGAAGAGGAGGGGGAAATAGTGGTGGAAAGTAATACACCGTAAAGGGAATAGGTTGTCATTGGGATGTAACTCTATCAGTTAAAGGCCCTGAACTTCAGATCACAATGCTGCTTCAGCTACTGTGACGTCAGAGGACATGTTTCTCTCTGTCAGTGAATGTGCCCTTTATCCATAACTAACACTCGTTATACAATATACCATTTATTTTATAAGTCTCTGGATAGTGATTTGTTTATGTCTCAAATAGTATATTTATTGCCATGTTATGTTGGAGGTTGCATCCATGAATGCTAATGCCATGGAAAGCAAGTTGTGATGCATTTATTAATTTACGTTTGATTCGGGTTCATCTTATACACTGTAAAACCAAGTGTTTACGATCTGAACCCATAACTAAACACTTTTCTTTAACACTTTTTAAACACGTCAAGGCATTTAGAATGTCAATGAAAATGTGTCACAGTGTTTAGATTGTAAACACCAGAACATGTTTATTCACTTTGACACTTTTTAAACACATGAACATGTTTATTCAGCACAAGGCATTTCGGTTTTAAACGCTATACACTGGTGGTGGTGTTTTAACACTGTAGGGTGTAAAGCCATATCTGCATATTTCCCAGCATGCCTTTCGAGTGGATGTGAGAGATACCCACCAATGACTCTGTTGGTTACTGACAGAGACATGCTTGTTGCATTCAGTAACTTATATTACTGAAGCCTTCACCAAGTGACTGCGTAAGTGAGTGTGTTTCAGTTAAAAGTAAATCCTTTCGACCACATGTTATACAATGTGTAAGGCCTTTAGTTAGTTATTGTGGTCTTAAAATCATGCCTCATGGGCAACATCAGACTGCAAGTCAGAGTGATGTGATTAGTAATTCCTATTGGAATTTAGCCAGAGGGAGGATATCCAACAATTGGAATATTTATCATCCACAAACTGCACTCAAAATGATTGCTATAGTGAAGGACTTAACAAACAAAACTACCTAAACCATCTCATTAACGGATGCAATAAGTCCAACCCCTTACAGATTTGATTAGATTAGAATGGTTTTGTCATTTGTCTTTGTATAGCATAAGATCAATTTATCAATCAATGAGGAAACATAGATATTAAAACAACATATTCAAAAAAATCTGATAATGAGGCCCCTCCCATGTCTTTTTCACTCTGAGAGAGTTAACGGAAATGAACTCATCGCAGTCGAGAGAAACAAATGTGCAATTGTGCTGAAATGTGGGTAAGGTGATAGACATTCCTTACACTGATCTGAATAAAAGGCATTGAAAGTCACATACACTGAGCTAGATGGCTGCTGGCTGCGTCTAAGATGGCAACCTATTCCCTAGATAGTGCACTACTTTTGACCAGAGCATTTTGGGCCCTGATTAGGGTTGCAAAAGCTACCGGTAATTTACCAGAGTTACTGGAATCTTCAGTAATTTTGTCATTAGCAGTTAATATGTAGCAATCTATGGTAACTTTCTGGTAATTAATACTTCAATAACTTTGAATAATAATATAATAGGATGACACTGCAGCGGATAGCAGCTGTCTTACGGGCTTCTGTGTGGTTTTTTACGCTGATCTTAACTTTTTTGTACATAATGTCTCCTCCATCATTTCCTATGACTGAAAACAGCTTCTGGACATTAGAACAGTCAACACTAACCTCGATTTGGAAAATGTCAACTTCAATGAGTCGGGCAGCTCTGGACACTCTGCTTACTCCGGACCAGGCCCTAATCCGTGAGCCTCGGAAGAGGAAGCGGCATCGAAAGAGAGCGGAAACAAAAGAGAAGAAGGCGAGGCAGCATCCTGGCGAGACTACGTCGGCGAGCAAATAGCCTGCCATTGACCTCTGTTCTGTTGGCGAACCTGCAGTCACTGGAGAACAAACTGGATGAGCACCGTTCGAGACCATCCTATCAACGGGACCTGAAAAACTGTAATATCCTATGTTTCTCAGAGTCGTGGCTGAACGAGACATGGATAATATACATCTCGCAGGTTTTTCTATTCATCGTCAAGACCGGACGGCAGACTTGGGTAAGATGAAGGGAGCAGAGGTGTGTCTCTTTGCTAGCAGAATGTATGGAAGTGGGGGTTTATCCGATCGCCTACGAATTCTCAGAAGGCAGCCCGACCTTCGGCCCCTCTTTCTCTGCCACCTCTTCACTCAGATCACGGGGATCGGGGCCTGTTCCAGGGGAAGCAATATATCCTTTACGTCGGACTTGTCAGAGTCATGAAAGGAAAAAAAGGATTCTGCTAGTCCGTGGTTAGTAATCGCAGTCCTGATGTCTAGAAGTTATTTTCGGTCATAAGAGATGGTAGCGGAAACTTTATGTACAAAATAAGTTAAAAAATAAGTTACAAACAACGCAAAAAAACAAAATCGGCTGGGGTCACGGGAAACGTCTGCCTTCTTCTCCGGCGCCATCTTATTTGACATGTGAAGGGGCCACAAAGAGAGACAGAGATCTAAAGTACTGCACTATACAGTGAATAGGGTGCCATTTCAGATGTAGGAGAGGAACATGAGAGGAACAGGAGAGGAACAGGAGAGGGACATGAGAGGAACAGGAGAGGAACAGGAGAGGAACAGGAGGGGAACAGGAGGGGAACAGGAGGGGAACAGGAGAGGGACAGGAGGGGAAGAGGAGGGGGACAGGAGAGGAACAGGAGAGGGACAGGAGAGGAACGGGAGGGGAACGGGAGAGGGACGGGAGAGGTACGGGAGAGGAACGGGAGAGGGACGGGAGAGGAACGGGAGAGGAACGGGAGAGGGACGGGAGAGGAACAGGAGGGGAACAGGAGAAGAACAGGAGATATGCCTGTAGAATGATTAAGGCAGACTTGAAGGTAATCTTTCTCTTGTAAACAACTTAGAAACAACGTTATTTTAGAAAGTCATCTCACATCATCAGACCGGGAGATGCATTCATCAGGGATGCAAACACATGCTGATATGAGCCACATACATTTAATTAGTTAGACAACATTCTTCCTCTCATATCCCTTTCCAAGGTAATGAATTTGATTAAATCCAATCAAAATATCAGTTTTGAAACTATTATGAAATGTATCCTTGGAAATATGCGGCCGTCTGGAGTTTTCAATGTTAAAGTAATTGTGTGTTTTGCGTTATCCTTGGTCTTTGTATAACTTTTCAGCCCCTCTCCTCTCTTCCTCATATGTTCATTATTTTTGTCCTCAACTGGCTAGAACGTGATTGCTCCCCTCAACTCTAAATATTTCATTTATTTTCATCCATTATTAAAAGTTCTAAATGATCCATGGTCATCCACTCAGCTATTCATTCAACCTGCTAAATGATTTATTGCCCAGAAGCAGATATAGGAAATGCAAAAATATTTGTATGTCAGATATCTTCTTGGTCATGTATACCTGACATGTTTCACTCATGACAGGGAGGTATTGGGAAGGTCTTTATTGTAAATAAAGATCTTGTGTTTTCAAGAACTTACCTGGTTAAATAAAGGCTATAAATAGGTATCACAATGCCTTGTCCACTAGCAACATGTGTGGCTCACTATGTTACATTCATTAAAGTATCATGTTACCTTGGTTTTCCTGTGTGTGTTAGGATTTGCTGTGTATCTGGTAATACATCACCGATATTAGCAGTGATGTTATTGGCTGTGTTCCTGTTGAAATGGTATGTGATTGGTTGTGTCCCTGTAGGTTTCCTGAACATCCAGTCGTGGCCAGAGAACATGACAGACCTGAGTGTCTTCTCCAATCTGGCAACCATAGGAGGTAGAGCACTGTACAGGTAAGAACCCACATGACATTACTACAGTACATTATTACAGTACATTACTATGCTACATTATTATAGTACATTACAGCACTACATTACTACTACATCTTTCGATCAATATGGTGCCTTTTGGGAAGTGTAACTTGGTCCCTAAAAAACGTTTGATTTCATCTTATTTGAACATGTTCAACTTCATAAAAACATGTTTTCCCATCTCAAGATGTTAAATAAAAATGACTATAGTAAGTGCGTAACAGGGTTGATGATTTCCTCTTAAGTCAGCTATACATTTCCATGAGACAGGGGGAATGGAAGCTTGTTGTGTGTAACAGGAAGGGGCAATTGAATGCAAGCATAAAATATTGAATCGTTCAAACATTTCTAACCTGTTAATCTATGGGTAACAGGATTGACATGTTATACTCGACTAGAATAGTTTCACCATATTAAAACAAGAGTTCAGTTCACATAACAGGGTTGAACTTAAATGGGGGACAGATGCAAATGAATAACTAATTACATTAAATAAATAATAATCTATAGCTCTAAATAATAATAATAAATAGCAACATAATAACTAGGGCTTTTCAATGATGGTGAAAACTTAGAGAAATGTTGGGGTAAAGTGGGTTCAAATCTACCTAGAAGTCACTGCACGGAGGGACATGTCAAAATGCTGAATTTTGGCACTTTAGCAGGTCTTTATTTTTTATTCCGATTTATTGAATTCTCCATATGGTCTGTAGTAAAGGGCACTTCATTTATTATAACAGGCTTTTAAAACTCAATAGTGTTGAACAATTTCTACTTAAAATATCAAAGGGACGCAAAAGGCGCTCATTTTATAGAATGACCCTAGGTGTGGAACCTAATAATAAAATATAACACTGTTTATATTGTATATTTATGCCTGGAACTCAGTTGAGAGATGTGAATAATGAAGAGCAGTGGTCCAAGCATGAGGCCCTGGGGAACACCACTGACATCTACTCTACATTACATCACTAGCGTACCATACTTTGTGGTGTGTTAACAATGTAGCACTATTCCTCAGGAGCTAGTGATTTACCATTATTAGCTTGTGTACAGGCAGTTTGTCATCTAAGAATGGTTATAATAAATATAATAAATTATAAATAAATATGAATAATGTCATTGTTCCTTTGTGACCTCATCAGAATACCATAGATATCCAACTCTGCTAATTTGATAGATGGAAAGTTGTCGCAATTGGTCATTTACCATGCCAAAGCTTCCCCAGTTGAATCAGTGCTGGTCAATGCACAGACACACACATAAACACGCGCACACATAAACACACACGCACGAATTTGGAAGAAGTCTGGTTCATCCTTGGGAGGAATTTCCAAATGCCTGAAGGTACCACGTTCATCTGTACAAACAATAGTACGCAAGGACCACGCAGCCGTCATACCGCTCAGGAAAAAGACACATTCTGTCTCCTAGAGATGAACATACTTTGGTGCGAAAAGTGCAGATCAATCCCAGAACAACAGCAAAGGACCTTGTGAAGATGCTGGAGGAAACAGGTAAAAAAGTATCTATATCCACAGTAAAACGAGTCCTGTATCGACATAACCTGAAAGGCCGCTCAGCAAGGAAGAAGTCGCAGCTCCAATACCACCATAAATTAAGCCAGACTACGGTTTGCAACTGCACATGGGGTCAATGATTGTACTTTTTGGAGAAATGTCCTCTGGTCTGATAAAAGAAAAATAGAACTGTTTGACCATAACGACCATCGTTATGTTTGAAAGAAAAAGAGGGAGGCTTGCAAGCCGAAGAACACCATCCCAACCGTGAAGCACAGGGGTGGCAGCATCATGTTGTGGGGGTGCTTTGCTGCAGAAGGGACTGATACACTTCACAAAATAGATGGCATCATGAGGTAGGCAAATTATGTGGATATATTGAAGCAACATCTCAAGACATCAGTCAGGAAGTTAAAGCTTGGTCGCAAATGGGTCTTCCAAATGGACAATGACCCCAAGCATACTTCCAAAGTTATGGCAAAATGGCTTAAGGACAACAAAGTCAGCATATTGGAGTGGCCATCACAAAGCCCTGACCTCAATCCTATAGAAAATGTGTCGGTAGAACTGAAAAAGTGTGTGCGAGCAAGGCCTACAAACCTGACTCAGTTACACTAGCTCTGTCAGGATTAATGTGCCAAAATTCACCCAACTTATTGTGGGAAGCTTGTGGAAGTTTACCCAAAACATTAGACCGGATACCACGGTATGACAAAATGTTTATTTCCACTGCTCTAATTATGTAGGTAACCAGTTCATAATACTGTCGCAATACCTTGAGGGATGGTAGTATATGGCCAATATACCACGGCTAAGGGCTATATCCAGGCATTTCTCGTTGCGTTGTGCATAAGAACAGTCCTTAGCCGTGGTATATTGACCATATACCATACCCACTCAGGCCTTATTGCTTAATTATGTTCCGGCCCCCCACCATCCGCTCAAGAAAAAAA
>NC_143024.1:71781982-71841982 GCF_057628025.1 Oncorhynchus mykiss
TGGTCAAAAGCAGTGCACTATATTGGTAGAAGGGTACCATTTGGGACACAACCGTTGTATGAAATAGCCCTCACCCCATAGACCCTCGACTTCTCACAATGCTGTGTGCAATGTTGGGTAACAATCTTGGAACCTAGAAATGAATCTCAAGTGTCCGCTGGCGGGCTTCTACATTTTAACAGTCTGTCACGAGAGACAATGTTGCAACCATATAATATTATAAACCGAGCTGGAGAGAGATCTCACTCCTGGTATTATTATGCACAGATAGTAGGCTGCTCCTACTGTAGTGGTAGTTGAGTACAGAGAGCCTGTTTCCTGCACAGAGGGACAGTTGGACTAAAAGCCGCCTTAATCATTATCTTTGCCAGAATCTGCTGATGCTGAAAAGATAATGACAAGAGTTTAGGGCTGATTTTCAACTTTTTTTCTTGTCTTGTCAAGTTAGCTTGTACATCCAGCTGTTACTGAAGATAATTTAACCCCTTCGCTGTTTGGTTAGCACTATTACAGTGTAATGGGAGAACACAACTACAGCCTGCTCCACATCCAGGTCCACAGTCGGTCTCCTCTCACAGACCCACCTGTCCGTCTCCCTCTCTACCTTAGCACTCTACAGACAGGTATCTTTCCCCCAAATTCCCAGTTTTTCCAGAAAATCACTGGATTTCCTGCTTATTCCTTCTTAATTCTGTAAATCTTCCAACCGGGATTCCCGGAATCACATCACCATACACTTCCACTTCTAACGAAGGATCTTTGAGATAGATCTGCATGGTGGGACATGTCTCTACCTTTCTGCTTCAGCTCTACCTTGTTAGATGCTCTAATGCTCTAATTTCACCATGAACGTCTAAGAAAGGGGCTTTGACATAGACCTGCATGGTGTGTCTGGCTGGCATTACCTTTTGCAGATGGCAGACACACGGACAGTACAGTATAGACGATTAACATGTGACCATTAATCCACCCTCCCTCAGATGGACCTGGAAGAGAGAGAGGAGAGGAAAGAGAGCTCATGGTTGAGTTGAAACCACTGTTTGACTGACTGGCCTCAGATTAACACAGTAGCCTTGAAAAATAAAAGTTGTAATTTTAGTAGCCAATGGCTCCACCCATATCCTTTCCAATAACAAAATAAAAATATTGTCCAGTACCTAACCCTGTCATGCTACTGTGGATGGTTTTTGACCTTCTGTTTGACCCCTAACCCTAGTCTTAACCTGTATTCCTGTGTTTCTCAGCTACTGAGCGGATGGTGTGTGACCCTCTGTGTTCGGACTCTGGCTGCTGGGGGCCGGGACCAGACCAGTGCCTGGCCTGTCGTTACTTCAGCCGGGGACGCATCTGTGTGGACACCTGCAACCTCTATGAAGGGTGAGTTACATATACCAGTGTCACATAATGACAGATACTGTAGACACTTGACAGTGTAACATAATTACATTATGACAGTATCACTCTCAATATGCCTGAATTTAAAGAGAAATACAGCTGTCAAACTAACAACTCTTTTTACCTCAGTGAAAGTACTTTTGTTTTAGGTCTTTTAGGTCTGAGAACGAGTATGACTTGTATATGAAAGGATGTACAGAATAGTTTTTCTATATAGTGATTTTCTTTCAGTAGTACTATGTATTACCTGTTCAGCAGACCAGTAAGTGTACAATATAACTACTGTCTGTGTAGACACCAATCTCTTCCCTCGTTCATTCCGGTAATCCCTGAACGAGAAAACACGGTGTAAACACAATCTACTGGCTCCTGTGAAAGATAGAAAGGTACTGCAATAATGGACCAAGAATGAACTTACTTGTTTCTCAAATATCAGAGAAAAATAGATGTGTGTTTGTATGAAAGATGGTCTGCCTCCCAAATGGCACCCTATTCTCTATATAGTTACACTACTTTTAACCAGGGCCCATAGGGTTCTGTTTCAAAGTAGTGCACTATATATGGATTTTGGTGCCATTTGGGACGCAGGCAGGGACGAGGCCAGGTCAGACACAGCACTTCATACCTGAAGGATAAACCACCACAACAAAACCCTCTGGTGAGTAAATAACAGGGGAGATAAGATTAAGGTTGTTTTCATCTGCTGCAGTGTGGATTTACAGAGTAGAGATGTTACAATATGTGAGACAGAAGCACACACACACACACACACACACACACTAACACACACACACACAGGAGTGTACTTACTGTAGTGTTAGTAGGAGACATGAGACAACATGGAGGGGTCTGAGGGAGTGTACTTATATGGTGATTAGGGGGATTGGTTATGGGTTTGTATTTCCTGCACGATTTAAAATATTGTTGCTACATTGTCTATGTTGTTGTTGTTGTTTTCCTGTAAAATCCTCTCTAATAAATTGCTTAAAAGTCTGTTTTTCAATGGCAATAACAGGTGAGACATTCAAATTTAAATGTCACCATCTCAAGCGTAAGCCAGACTAAAGACAAAGCTAAACTCTAGTGTGTTGTAGAAATAGAAGAATGGTTCTATGTCTATGGCTGGTGTACACCACATTAGATACAGACATGGATGCTTGTTTTGCCTTGCAGACTGACTGGCTCTAGGCCCAGGCAGCCATCGGGGCCCTTCGTAGTCGAGAAACGTGAGGCCAGTTTGGAGAGGTACGCCAGATGAGAGAGGAGAGGCGCAGGGCAGGGGGGTTAGGCGTGTCACTGCGTGTCACAGTCACTGCTTGCGCACGGGGCCACGCTCTGCCTACCTGTCTGCCTGTCTGCACGCCACCGCTCACAGCTCGGCTAATCAAAGGAACACGAGAGATGCTACTAACCAATCACAGAGCCACGAGACGCTACTGACTGAAGTCTATTGAGACCATAGAAGTACATACTGTAGAACACATAGGGGTGGTTTCCAGAACATAGACTAAGTCTGGGAATAAAAAGCATGCTCAATGGAGAATCTCCATGAAAACCACTTTCAAATTCAGGACTTGACTTAATCTGTGTCTGGTACTGTTAAACTACCCCATAGTATTAGGGCTGGGCGATGCATCATGAGTTCTGGTATACCGGTATGGATTCACATACCGGTATGTATTTTTACAACACTGTATAACAATATTTTGATACAGTGCTGAACTAAATGAAAGGTTCTACACATTGGACTACTTCACTGTCAGTTTTGTCCTGGTTTGGTTGAGTATTAAACCATCAGAATGGAGAAAGCCCATTAAAACCACTTAGTACCATTTTGTTTCCAATCAAAGGTTATGCACTACTCATAAAACATATGTAGAACTTTTACAATTCAGAGAACAATATTGTGATATGATATGTTGGCGATATCACCCAGCCCTACATAGTTTTATATTGTATATACAGTACCAGTCAAAAGTTTGGACACCTACTGATTCAAGGGTTTTTCTTTATTTTTACTATTTTCTGCATTGTAGAAGAAGATATCAAAACTATGAAATAACACATATGGAATCATGTAGTAACAAAAAAGTGTGAAACAAAATATATTTTGCCACCCTTTGCCTTGATGACAGCTTTGCACACTCTTGGCATTCTCTCAACTATCTTCATGAGGTAGTAACCTGGAATGCATATCAATTAACAGGTGTGCCTTGTTAAAAGTTAATTTGTGGAATTTCTTTCCTTCTTAATGCGTTTGAGCCAATCAGGTGTGTTGTGACAAGGTAGAGGTGGTATACAGAAGATAGCCCTATTTGGTAAAAGACCATGTCCATATTATGGCAAGAACAGCTCAAATAAACAAAGAGAAACAACAGTCCGTCATTACTTTAAGACATGAAGGTCAGTCAATACGGAAAATGTCAAGAACTTTGAAAGTGTCTTCAAGTGCAGTCGCAAAAACCATCAAGGGCTATGATGAAACTGGGTCTCTTGAGGACTGCCACAGGAAGGGAAGACCCAGAGTTACCTCTGCTATGATGAAACTGGCTCTCTTGAGGACTGCCACAGGAAGGGAAGACCCAGAGTTACCTCTGCTATGATGAAACTGGGTCTCTTGAGGACTGCCACAGGAAGGGAAGACCCAGAGTTACCTCTGCTATGATGAAACTGGGTCTCTTGAGGACTGCCACAGGAAGGGAAGACCCAGAGTTACCTCTGCTATGATGAAACTGGCTCTCTTGAGGACTGCCACAGGAAGGGAAGACCCAGAGTTACCTCTGCTATGATGAAACTGGCTCTCTTGAGGACTGCCACAGGAAGGGAAGACCCAGAGTTACCTCTGCTATGATGAAACTGGCTCTCATGAGGACCGCCACAGGAAGGGAAGACCCAGAGTTACCTCTGCTATGATGAAACTGGCTCTCATGAAGACCGCCACAGGAAAGGAAGACCCAGAGTTACCTCTGCTCTAGAGGATAAGTTCATTAGAGTTACCAGCCTCAGAAAATGCAGCGCAAATAAATGATTCACAGAGTTCAAGTAACAGACACAACTATTCAGAGGAGACTGCATGAATCAGGCCTTCATGGTTGAAATGCTGCAAAGAAAACACTACTAAACACCAATAATAAGAAGAGACTTGCTTGGGCCAAGAAACACAAACAATGGACATTAGACTGGAGGAAATCTGTTCTTTGGTCTGATGAGTACAAATTTGACCGCCGTGTCTTTGTGAGATGCAGAGTAGGTGAACGGTTTGCGCTTGGTGGGACTATCATTCAACAGGACAATGACCCAAAACACACCTCCAGGCTGTGTAAGGGGTATTTGACCAAGGAGGAGAGTGATGGAGTGCTGCATCAGATGACCTAGCCTCCACAATCACCGACCTCAACCCAACTGAGATGGTTTGGGATGGGTTGGACTGCAAAGTGAAGGAAAAGCAGCCAGCAAGTGTTCAGCATATGTGGGAACTCCTTTAAGACTGGTGGAAAAGCATTCAAGGTGATGGAACAGTAGTGGAGAGGGTAGTAAGTTTTAAGTTCCTCGGCGTACACATCACAGACAAACTGAATTGGTCCACCCACACAGACAGCATCGTGAAGAAGGTGCAGCAGCGCCTCTTCAACCTCAGGAGGCTGAAGAAATTTGGCTTGTCACCAAAAGCACTCACAAACTTCTACAGATGCACAATCGAGACCATCCTGTCGGGCTGTATCACCGCCTGGTACGGCAACTGCTCCGCCCACAACCGTAAGGCTCTCCAGAGGGTAGTGAGGTCTGCACAACGCATCACCGGGGGCAAACTACCTGCCCTCCAGGACACCTACACCACCCGATGTCACAGGAAGGCCATAAAGATCATCAAGGACAACAACCACCCGAGCCACTGCCTGTTCACCCCGCTATCATCCAGAAGGCGAGGTCAGTACAGGTGCATCAAAGCTGGGACCGAGAGACTGAAAAACAGCTTCTATCTCAAGGCCATCAGACTGTTAAACAGCCACCACTAACATTGAGCGGCTGCTGCCAACACACTGACTCAACTCCAGCCACTTTAATAATGGGAATTGATGGGAAATGATGTAAAATATATCACTAGCCACTTTAAACAATGCTACCAAATATAATGTTTACATACCCTACATTATTCATCTCATATGTATATGTATATACTGTACTCTATATCATCTACTGCATCTTTATGTAAATCATGTATCACTAGCCTCTTTAACTATGCCACTTTGTTTACATACTCATCTCGTATGTAATACTGCACTCAATACCATCTACTGTATCTTGCCTATGCCGCTCTGTACCTTCATTCATTCATATATCTTTATGTACATATTCTTTATCCCCTTACACTTGTGTCTATAAGGTAGTAGTTTTGGAATTGTTAGCTAGATTACTTGTTGGTTATTACTGCATTGTCGGAACTAGAAGCACAAGCATTTCGCTACACTCGCATTAACATCTGCTAACCATGTGTTTTTTGGTTGAGAGAATGCCAAGAGTGGGCAAAGCTGTCATCAAGGCAAAGGGTGGCTACTTTGAACAATCTCAAGTATAAAAACGCTTTTTTTGTTATTACATGTTTTCATATGTGTTATTTTATAGTTTTGATGTCTTCACTATTATTCTACAATGTAGAAAATAGTAAAATTAAAGAAATACCCTGGAATGAGTAGGTGGGTCCAACCTTTTGACTGGTTGAGACAATGTCTTGTTCACTGTGGGGCACTATCTAGAAGGAAAAACATATATTTTGCATTTCCTAACGTCTCTGTCTTAAAGGTAATTGTCTATTTTGAGTGACTGAGTCAGCACAACAGGTTTGCTAGAAAAGATGACGACACAGACACAAAGTACAACTCTTATAGTGGAGATTTAGGTTGGACCTCCCGTGAGGAAGTGAGGTATTGTCTGCTTCTGTCCTCCAGGTCTTATGTTAGAACAGAGGTTTTAAGTGCTGTGTAACTGACGTGCCTCCATCCTGAGAGAGAGAGAGAGAGAGAGAGAGACTGGGAGAGAGAGAGACTGGGAGAGAAAGAGACTGGGAGAGAGAGAGAGAGAGAGAGAGACTGGGAGAGAAAGAGACTGGGAGAGAGAGAGAGAGAGACTGGGAGAGAGAGAGAGACTGGGAGAGAGAGAGACTGGGAGAGAGAGAGAGAGACTGGGAGAGAGAGAGAGAGAGAGAGAGAGAGAGACTGGGAGAGAGAGAGAGAGAGAGACGGAGAGAGAGAGAGACTGGGAGAGAGAGAGAGACTGGGAGAGAGAGAGACTGGGAGAGAGAGAGACTGGGAGAGAAAGAGACTGGGAGAGAGAGAAAGAGAGAGAGAGAGAGAGACTGAGAGAGAGAGACTGGGAGAGAGAGAGACTGGGAGAGAGAGAGAGAGAGAGACTGGGAGAGAGAGAGAGAGAGACTGGGAGAGAGAGAGAGAGAGAGAGAGAGACTGGGAGAGAGAGACTGGGAGAGAAAGAGACTGGGAGAGAGAGAGAGAGACTGGGAGAGAAAGAGACTGAGAGAGAGAGACTGGGAGAGAGAGAGACTGGGAGAGAGAGAGACTGGGAGAGAGATAGAGAGAGAGAGAGAGAGAGAGAGACTGGGAGAGAGAGAGAGAGAGAGAGAGACTAAGAGAGAGAGACAGAGAGAGAGAGAGAGAGAATCTGAGAGAGAGAGAGAGAGAGAGAGAGAGACTCAGAGAGAGAGAGAGACTGAGAGACTTATGGCAATAGAGAAGCTAAACCCTATGGAGAACCATGGGAGACTAAGCTAACATAAAGGACATGTTAAACCATAACCCATTTAAATCATAGCTTTACCAGACAAAGACCTACCTCCCGTGCCACCCTGCATGGCATTGTGTTGACCGGATAAAGCATAATTAATCCTAATTTGATTTCAGGTCCCATGGAGGTATTCCTCTTGTTATTTAACAGAGGGAGGAAACACCACACTCACTTACTCCTCACACATGTTGTCCCAGCCAGACCTGGGTACAAATACCATTTGAAATCTTTCTAATACTTTTAGGTGGTTGCTTTAGCCTGCCTGGAGTGCCAGATGGGTGGGGTTTGCATTTTTTGCGATTATTCTATTGCTTCGATTGCCTCAGACAAGCTCAGTAATGCTATAAGTATTCCATTTTTTAAAATAGTATTTGAACCCATGTCTGCCCACAGCGTACACCAGAGTTTCTCTTGTTAGTATTAAAGGCAGACACACACTAATGTTAAAGGGTGCCATGTTAAATCTCTTTGCTCTACTTTGTGTCTGTTAGTGAATGACTTTTCAAGCCCCACCAGTGACTTCTGATTTTAATGTTGTGAAAAAGGAACAAGACACCACTTTAGTTAATTGATTTCTGAAAGTATGGAACACCCGTTAGCATTAGTTGGAAAGCCATGCTACACCAAAGTGATTGTATCAATATAGCCACGATAATTAGCTTGGATGCTGGAGGGTGTAGTGTAACTTAATGGAATACATCAGATTGAACATTCTCAGCATGTGCAGTGCATGCTCAACGCTAAATGAGCCCATGACTTCATCCAATGACCTTCAGCGCCAAATTAAACATGAGAACGAGATATAGAAGCCCACCTCCTACACACATACAAACACACACACACACCGCACGCCACACACACACACATACAAACACACACACCGCACGCCACACACACACCACATGCCACGCACACCGCACGCCACACGTCACACACCACACGTCACACATCACACGCCACACACACACCACATGCCACACACAAACACACCCCACTCCACACAAACACAAACACACACACCACACACAGCCCACTCCACACAAACACTCACACACACCACTCCACACTCATATACACACACTCCACACAAACACAAACACACACACCACACACAGCCCACTCCACACAAACACTCACACACACCACTCCACACTCATATACACACACTCCACACATTGATTGTTTCCTCAAATCAAATATAATAAAATATTATTAGTCACATGCTTCGTAACCAACCGGTGTAGACTAACAGTGAAATTCTTACTTACGGTCCTTCCCCATAATGCAGAGAGAGATAATAGAAAAATAATAACCCGAGTAAAGATAACTTACCAGGGTACCAGTAGTGAGTCTATGTGCTGGCATACGAGGTCATTGAGGGTGATATGTACACATAGGTAGGGTTCAAGCAACAGGAAGGATAATAAACAGCAGCTCTACCAGTAGTGAGTCTATGTGCTGGGATACGAGGTCATTGGGGGTGATATGTACACATAGGTAGGGTTCAAGCAACAGGAAGGATAATACACAGCAGCTCTACCAGTAGCGAGTCTATATGCTGGGATACGAGGGGGTTGCAGATGGAAATTCAATGAGAACTGAAAACTGACAAAATGGATGGGTGTGTCTGACATTGTACCCTATTACCTATAAAGAGCATATAATCCCCATAGGCAGTGGTCAAAAGCAGTGCACTAAAAAGGGAATTAGGGCTCTATTTCGGATGTAACCAATGTCTTTTGCCTAAATTACAAAAACAAACGCATACTACACACAGTTTTTAGTCAAAGACAATAATTAAACAACAGTGACAAAAAGCTGAACCTTCAATGATCAATTACATCGTACATTTCTTAAAAGTCAATCAATCACCTTCATCAATGTCAACATTAGTTGAGACGGCTAAATAGTTAGATAAATATTTAACCAATAGCTGGACCTGGACTATCTGGGGCGGCAGGGTAGCCTAGTGGTTAGAGCGTTGGACTAGTAACCGGAAGGTTGTGAGTTCAAAAACCCCCGAGCTGATCTGTCGTTCTGCCCCTGAACAGGCAGTTAACCCACTGTTCCCAGGCCGTCATTGAAAATAAGAATTTGTTCTTAACTGACTTGCCTGGTTAAATAAAGGTAAAATAAAAAAATAAAATAAAATCTGCATTGGCCCTTTTTCCACATACGCTGCTGCTGTGTATTATCCTTCCTGTTGCTTGAACCCTACCTATGTGTACATATCACCCTCAATGACCTCGTATCCCAGCACATAGACTCACTACTGGTAGAGCTGCTGTTTATTATCCTTCCTGTTGCTTGAACCCTACCTATGTGTACATATCACCCTCAATGACCTCGTATCCCAGCACATAGACTCACTACTGGTAGAGCTGCTGTTTATTATCCTTCCTGTTGCTTGAACCCTACCTATGTGTACATATCACCCTCAATGACCTCGTATCCCAGCACATAGACTCGCTACTGGTAGAGCTGCTGTGTATTATCCTTCCTGTTGCTTGAACCCTACCTATGTGCACATATCACCCCCAATGACCTCGTATCCCAGCACATAGATTCGCTACTGGTAGAGCTGCTGTTTATTATCCTTCCTCCTGTTGCTTCCTGATACGAGGTCATTGAGGGTGATATGTACACATAGGTAGGGTTCAAGCAACAGGAAGGATAATAAACAGCAGCTCTACCAGTAGTGAGTCTATGTGCTGGGATACAAGGTCATTGAGGGTGATATGTACACATAGGTAGGGTTCAAGCAACAGGAAGGATAATAAACAGCAGCAGCGTACCAGTAGCGAGTCTATGTGCTGGGATACGAGGTCATTGAGGGTGATATGTACACATAGGTAGGGTTCAAGCAACAGGAAGGATAATAAACAGCAGCAGCGTACCAGTAGCGAGTCTATGTGCTGGGATACGAGGTCATTGAGGGTGATATGTACACATAGGTAGGGTTCAAGCAACAGGAAGGATAATACACAGCAGCAGCGTATGTGGAAAAAGGGCCAATGCAGATAGTCCAGGTCCAGCTATTGGTTAAATATTTATCTAACTATTTAGCCGTCTCAACTAATGTTGACATTGATGAAGGTGATTGATTGACTTTTAAGAAATGTACGATGTAATTGATCATTGAAGGTTCAGATTTTTGTCACTGTTGTTTAATTATTGTCTTTGACTAAAAACTGTGTGTAGTATGCGTTTGTTTTTGTAATTTAGGCAAAAGACATTGGTTACATCCGAAATAGAGCCCTAATTCCCTTTTTAGTGCACTGCTTTTGACCACTGCCTATGGGGATTATATGCTCTTTATAGGTAATAGGGTACAATGTCAGACACACCCATCCATTTTGTCAGTTTTCAGTTCTCATTTAATTTCCATCTGCAATAGTCTAGCCTCATGTCCAGGTCTTATGTCAGCCATCTTAGCAGGCTGTTGCTAGCTGTGTACAGTATACATAGTGGAAGAGTGGGTGTACCACAGTACAGTGACTGCAGTGCCTGAGACCATGAAACCCCTCCAGCTATTCCTCTAAACAGAGCCAGTGGAGCGCTGAGGAGCACAGTGGAGCACAGTGGAGCACAGTGGAGCACTGAGGAGCACTGAGGAGCACTGAGGAGCACAGTGGAGCACAGTGGAACACAGCTCGCCTCCCTTCCTGTAGAGTCTGTATCTGACACACTTCTTTTTTTTTCTCACTTTCCCCACTCTATCCCTCTCTCTCCCTCTTATCTTCCCCCTTCTCCCTCCTTCTCTCTCCCCACCCCCCTCTCTCTCCTCCCCCCCCTCTGCCTCTCTCCTCCTTTCTTCCGTCTCCCCCTACCTCCCTTCATCTTCCTCTACCTCCCTTGGTTTCCCCCCCCCCCTCTCACACACTCTCTTGCCCCCTCTCTCCATCCCTTCTTCGTGTTCCGCCCCCCCTCCCCTCTCTCCATCTCTGGTTTTCAGGGAGGTGCGTGAGTATGCCAACGGCTCGGTGTGTGTGGAGTGTGATTCCCAGTGTGAGAGAGCAGACGATTACTCTCTGACCTGTCATAGCCCGGTAAGATTCTCTAGAGACACAGTCTAACACATATGTGCCCACACACACACACACACACACACACACACACACACACACACACACACACACACACACACACACAGAACCATCCTAAAGCATTCATGACATGCACTTGTAAATGATCCTCACTCCTGCACATTCGGACTTAATACTAGAGACAATGAATAACAATATGTTTTATATGGTGATGCCAAGAATCCTACTCAGTGTGCCATAACATTATCCTACATTACATTTTTATTTGAGTAAATTAGCATATACTCTTACCCAGAGCGACTTGCAGTCAGTCAGTGAATTCAACTAAGTTTAGTTGGTAGAAACATCCACCTATCACTGTCAGTAGACAGACCTTTCTGCCAAATAGCTGCCATCAGCAAAAACATGAATCATATTGTGTCCATTAATAAAGTCTCTCTAGAGCTTTTATTTTTCTCTCTTTTCTGTCCCTACCATAAACTGAAATCACTTGTGACCACAGACAAGGGATGCATCCCAAATGGCACTCTATTCCCTATATATAGTGCACTACTTTTGACCAGAGCACTATGGGCCTTGGTCAAAAGTAAGGCAATATATAGGTCTCATTTGAGATCCAGACTAGGCCTTCGATTGCCCTGGAAGCATAATTCATTGTATTTTCAGTTAGTGTGCCAGCGAGCTTCACTATTTATTTTATTTTATGTTAAATTAAATTCTGACATGTGTTAAGCAATACTGTCTTTGTGTGACTGTGTGTGTGCGTATGTGATTGTGTGTTTCTGTATATCTGTGTGTGAGTTTGTAAATGTGTGTGTCCCTGTGGACTCTCAAGTGTTGTCTCAGGCTGTGTTATGATGCTCCTTGTCCTTCCGTTCATCTCCTGTCTAGACAAGGTGATCCTTCACCACCTTTATCTATGCTCTCTTCTCCCTGCTCTCTTCTCTCTTCTCCCTGCTCCCTTCTCTCTTCTCCCTTCTCCCTGCTCCCTTCTCTCTGCTCTCTTCTCCCTTCTCCCTGCTCCCTTCTTCCTGCTCTCTTCTCCCTTCTTCCTGCTCTCTTCTCTCTTCTCCCTGCTCCCTGCTCCCTTATCCCTGCTCCCTGCTCCCTTATCCCTACTCCCTTATCCCTGCTCCCTTCTCCATGCTCCCTTCTCCATGCTCCCTTCTCCATGCTCCCTTCTCCCTGCTCCTTTCTCCCTGCTCTCTTCTCCCTGCTCCCTTATCCATGCTCCCTTCTCCCTGCTCCCTTCTCCCTGCTCTCTTCTCCATGCTCCCTTCTCCCTGCTCTCTTCTCCATGCTCCCTTCTCCCTGCTCCCTTCTCCCTGCTCCCTTCTCCCTGCTCTCTTCTCCCTTCTCCCCGCTCCCTTATCCATGCTCCCTTCTCCCTGCTCCCTTCTCCCTTCTCTCTTCTCTCCGCTCCCTTATCCATGCTCCCTTCTCCCTGCTCTCTTCTCCCTGCTCCCTTCTCTCTTTCCCTGCTCCCTTCTCCCTGCTCCCTTATCCCTTTTCCCTGCTCCCTGCTCCCTTCTCCCTGCTCCCTTCTCCCTGCTCTCTTCTCCCTTCTCCCCGCTCCCTTATCCATGCTCCCTTCTCCCTGCTCTCTTCTCCCTGCTCCCTGCTCTCTTCTCCTCGCCCCCTTCTCCCTGCTCCCTTCTCCCTGCTCCCTTTTCCCTTCTCCCTGCTCTCTTCTCCCTGCTCCCTTCTCCCTGCTCCCTTCTCCATGCTCCCTTCTCCATGCTCCCTTCTCCCTGCTCCCTTCTCCCTGCTCCCTTCTCTCTTTTCCCCTCACCCTTCTCCATGCTCCCTGCTCCCTGCTCTCTTCTCCCTGCTCTCTTCTCCCTGCTCTCTTCTCCCTGCTCCCTTCTTCCTGCTCCCTTCTCCCTGCTCCCTTTTCCCTGCTCCCTTCTCCCTGCTCCCTTCTTCCTGCTCCCTTCTCCCTGCTCCCTTCTCCCTGCTCCCTATTCCCTGCTCCCTTCTCCCTGCTCCCTTCTTCCTGCTCCCTTCTCCCTTCTCTCTTCTCCATTCTTCCTGCTCCATTCTCCCTGCTCCCTTCCCCCTTCTTCTCCCTGCTCCCTGCTCCCTTCACCCTGCTCTCTTCTCCATTCTCCATTCTCCCTTCTCTCTGCTCCTTCTCTCTGCTCCCTTCTCACTTCTCGCTGCTCTCTGCTCCCTTTTCTCTGCTCCCTTCTCCCTGCTCTCTGCTCTCTGCTCCCTTTTCTCTGCTCCCTTTTCTCTGCTCCCTTCTCTCTGCTCTCTGCTCTCTGCTCCCTTTTCTCTGCTCCCTTCTCCCTGCTCTCTACTCTCTGCTCCCTTTTCTCTGCTCCCTTCTCCCTGCTCTCTGCTCTCTGCTCCCTTCTCACTTCTCCCTTCTCACTGCTCCCTTCTCCCTGCTCTCTGCTCCCTTCTCCTTTCTCCCTGCTCTCTGCTCCCTTCTCTCTACTCCCTTCTCCCTGATCTCTGCTCCCTTCTCCCTGCTCTCTGCTCCCTTTTCTCTGCTCCTTTCTCCCTTCTCTCTGCTCCCTTCTCCCTGCTCTCTGCTCCCTTCTCTCTGTTCCCTTCTTCCTTCTCCATGCTCCCTTCTCCATGCTCCCTTCTCCCTGCTCCCTTCTTCCTGCTCCCTTCTTCCTGCTCCATTCTCCCTGTTCCATTCTCCCTTCTCTCTTCTCCCTTCTCTCTTTTCCCATCTCCCTTCTCTCTGCTCCCTTCTCTCTGCTCCCTTCTCACTGCTCTCTGCTCCCTTCTCCCTGCTCCCTTCTCTGCTCTCTTCTCTGCCTGTCTTCTTGATAGTTTATTAAGTCAACACCCCTCTAGCCTTCAATCTCACTACACACAATATACTCAACGCCACACACATGCAGACACTCACTCAAGGCCACACAAAGTATTCATGCATTATTTCTGAGTCTTGTCTTCCATCTCTGTGGAGTGGTAGAACATGTGGATACCTTGTGCCCAATCACTGGCACACACACACACACACACACACACACACACACACACACACACACACACACACACACACACACACACACACAACCACTTATGAGCTTAATTCAGAGTTGAGATAAGTATGTGCAACTAAGAAGATTGTGTAAATAATGAATTGACAATTTGAGTTACGTATGTAACTGAAGTCAGAATACTGCCTGCCCCCATGTGCCCAGTATTTTTTTTTAAATGGAGACATTGTGCAGTGGTCGGAGCTCTGTTCTGTATGGTTTGGAACGTGGCTTGCAGGTCCCTTTCCGAGGGCCTCTGTTGAGTCTATGGAGTATGTGTGAGTCTATGGAGTATGTGTGAGTCTATGGAGTATGTGTGAGTCTATGGAGTATGTGTGAGTCTATGGAGTATGTGTGAGTCTATGGAGTATGTGTGAGTCTATGGAGTATGTGTGAGTCTATGGAGTATGTGTGTGTCTATGGAGTATGTGTTAGTCTATGGAGTATGTGTGAGTCTATGGAGTATGTGTGAGTCTATGGAGTATGTGTCAGTCTATGGAGTATGTGTGAGTCTATGGGACAGGCCAGAGTAAGCACTGCGAGGGGTTTGGGTTACATCAGGGTATGTGCTCATTGTTATTAAGGCTAGATTAGCTGCTGCAGGGTTAGATTTTTGGCTCTTCTTTTCCTAGAACTAATAATGTCATGGGCCTGCACTGAGCCAATCTAAAACAAACAGAGAGATGGAGAGAGATTTTATGTTCATGGGCATGCTCTTAGCCAATCTAAAACACACAGAGAGAGAGAGAGATGGGAGAGAGGGATATATGTTATGTTCTTAGGCCTGCGCTTAGCCAATCTAAAACCGACATAGTTGGAGAGACATTAACTTATGTCCACAATGCTCTTAGCCAATATAAAACAGAGAGATGGAGAGTTGGAGATATGATCATAGGCCTGCTCTAAGACAAACTACAAGTTTAGGATGAACCTGCCTGGTGGGATTAACAGTAAAGCTCTATGGTCATGTATAATAGGCCTCTTCCCTAGTGCACTACTTTTGAAGGGGGCCCATAGAGACTATATAAGGAATAAAATGCACCTTGGGATGCAAGCTATATAACATCTAACAGCATGACTAGGCCTACTATACATGACCACAGAGCTTTACTGTTAATCCCACCAGGCAGGTTCATCCTAAACCCGTAGTGATGGAAACATAGTGGAGTAGATAGACTAAAGGATTACATCAGTCATGTTATGACAACAGAAACCATAGCAATGACATTACATTCCACCTTTTGCTATGATTTGATCACCATGGCTAATGCCTTCTAAGGACGAAGGGAGGATGTAATAATGTCAGTCACACTCAGGATAAGCAGTTGAGAGAGGGGGGAGACAGAGACTGACACGGGTATTGAAAGAGCGATAGAGGGAGTGAGAGACAGAGAGGAAGAGAGAGATGTATAGAGAGAAAGAGTTAGATAGATAGATAGATAGATAGATAGATAGAGACAGGGGGACAAACACCTGCCCGCAGGTGACAGCATTCCCTCCCACATATGCCCCCCTAGGCATGACAACATAACAAACAAAAACGGGTCACAACTCCTGCAGCTCTGTCACACGCTGGGTATATACATAGTCAATGGTAGGCTTCGAGGGGACTCCTATGGTAGGTACACCTATAGCTCATCTCTTGGCAGTAGGACTGTAGACTACTTTATCACCGACCTCAACCCAGAGTCTCTCAGAGCGTTCACAATCAGACCACAGCAAAATCACAGTCTACTTGAACAGAGCAATACTCAATCACGAGGCATCAAAGCCAAAGGAACTGAGTAACATTAAGAAATGCTATAGATGGAAGGAATGCAGTTTGGAAACCTAACAAAAAACAATTAGGCAACAACAAATTCAATCCCTTCTAGACAATTTCCTGGGTAAAACGTTCCACTGCAATAGTGAAGGTGTAAACGTGGCAGTAAAAAATCTTAACAGTATATTTGACCTCTCAGCTTCCCTATCAAATCTAAAAATCTCAAATAGAAAACCGAAGAAAATGAACAACAATGACAAATGGTTTGATGAAGAATGCAAAAATCTAAGAAAGAAATTGAGAAACCTGTCCAACCAAAAACATAGAGACCCGTAAAACCTGAGTCTACGCCTTCACTATGGTGAATCACTAAAACAATACAGAAATACACTACGGAAAAAGAAGGAACAGCATGTCAGAAATCAGCTCAATGTAATTGAAGAATCCATAGACCACTTCTGGGAAAATTGGAAAACACTAAACAAACAACAACACAAAGAATTATCTATCCAAAATGGAGATGTATGGGTAAACTACTTCTCCATTCTTTTTGGGTCTATAACAAAGAATAAAGAGCAAAAACATACACATGATCAAATACAAATCTTAGAACTATTAAAGACTACCAGAAACCACTGAATTCTCCAATTACCTTGAACGAGTTACAGGACAAAATAAAAACCCTCCAACCCAAAAAGGCCTGTGGTGTTGATGGTATCCTTAATGAAATGATCAAATATACAGACAACAAATTCCAATTGGCTATACTAAAACTCTTTAACACCATCCTTAGCTCTGGCATCTTCCCCAATATTTGGAACCAAGGACTGATCACCCCAATCCACAAAAGTGGAGACAAATTTGACCCCAATAACTACCGTGAAATATGCGTCAACAGTAACCTTGGGAAAATCCTCTGCATTATCATTAACAGCAGACTTGTACATTTCCTCAATGAAAACAATGTACTGAGCAAATGTCAAATTGGCTTTTTACCGAATTACCGTACAACAGACCATGTATTCACCCTGCACACCCTAATTGACAACCAAACAAACCAAAACAAAGGCAAAGTCTTCTCATGCTTTGTTGATTTCAAAAAAGCCTTCGAATCAATTTGGCATGAGGGTCTGCTATACAAATTGATGGAAATTGGTGTTGGGGGTAAAACATACGACATTATAAAATCCATGTACACAAACAACAAGTGTGCGGTTAAAATTGGCAAAAAACACAAACATTTCTTCACACCCTCTTCAACATATACATCAACGAATTGGCGCAGGCACTAGAAAAGTCTGCAGCACCCGGCCTCACCCTACTAGAATCTGAAGTCAAATGTCTACTGTTTGCTGATGATCTGGTGCTTCTGTCACTAACCAAGGAGGGCCTACAGCAGCACCTAGATCTTCTGCACAGATTCTGTCAAACCTGGGCCCTGACAGTAAATCTCAGTAAGACCAAAATAATGGTGTTCCAAAAAAGGTCCAGTCGCCAGGACCACAAATACAAATTCCATCTAGACACTGTTGCCCTAGAGCACACAAAAAACTATACATACCTTGGCCTAAACATCAGCGCCACAGGTAACTTCCACAAAGCTGTGAACGATCTGAGAGACAAGGCAAGAAGGGCATTCTATGTCATCAAAAGGAACATAAATTTCAACATACCAATTAGGATCTGGCTAAAAATACTTGAATCAATCATAGAGCCCATTGCCCTTTACGGTTGTGAGGTCTGGGGTCTGCTCACCAACCAAGACTTCACAAAATGGGACAAACACCAAATTGAGACTCTGCATGCAGAATTCTGCAAAAATATCCTCCGTGTACAACGTAGAACACCAAATAATGCATGCAGAGCAGAATTAGGCCGATACCCACTAATTATCAAAATCCAGAAAAGAGCTGTTAAATTCTACAACCACCTAAAAGGAAGCGATTCCCAAACCTTCCATAACAAAGCCATCACCTACAGAGAGATGAACCTGGAGAAGAGTCCCCTAAGCAAGCTGGTCCTGTTATCTCTGTTCACAAACACACCCCACAGAGCCCCAGGACAGCAGCACAATTAGACCCAACCAAATCATGAGAAAACAAAAATATAATTACTTGACACATTGGAAAGAATTAACAAAAAAACAGAGCAAACTAGAATGCTATTTGGTCCTAAACAGAGAGTACACAGTGGCATAATACCTATCCACTGTGACTGACCCAAACTTAAGGAAAGCTTTGACTATGTACAGACTTAGTGAGCATAGCCTTGCTATTGAGAAAGGCCGCCGTAGGCAGACCTGGCTCTCAAGAGAAGACAGGCTATCTGCCCACTGCCCACAAAATGAGGTGTAAACTGAGCTGCACTTCCTAACCTCCTGTCCAATGTATGACTGTATTAGAGAGACATATTTCCCTCAGATTACACAGATCCACAAAGAATTCGAAAACAAATCCAATTTTGATAAACTCCCATATCTACTGGGTGAAATACCACAGTATGCCATCACAGCAGCAAGATTTGTGACCTGTTGCCACGAGAAAAGGGCAACCAGTGAAGAACAAACACCATTGTAAATACAACCCTTATTTATGCTAATTTATTTTCCCTTGTGTACTTTAACCATTTGCACATTGTTACAACACTGTATATATATATATATATAATATAATATGACATTTGTACTGTCTTTATTGTTTTGAAACTTCTGTATGTGTAATGTTTACTGTTAATTTGTATTGTTTATTTCACTTTTGTATAATATCTAGCTCACTTGCTTTGGCAATGTTAACACATGTTTCCAATGCCAATAAAGCCCCTTGAATTTAATTGAATTGATAGTATGTGAGAATTAGATAGAGAGATGTATAGAGAGAAAGAGAGAGATAGATAGATAGATAGAGAGAAAGAGAGATAGATAGATAAAGAGAAAGATAGATAAAGAGATAGATAGATTGAGAGATAGTAAGTGAGATATAGATAGAGAGATAGATAGAGAGATAGTAAGTGAGAGATAGAGAGATAGAGAGCTAGAAAGAGAGAGAGATAGAGAGATAGAGTAAGTGAGAGAGTGAGTGAGAGAGAGAGAGAAAGAGAGTGAGTGAGAGAGAGAGAGAAAGAGAGAGATAGGTACACATGATGGGGAAAAGAATGATACAATTACATATTGCGATATTATTTTAGACAGTATTATATTGATTATTTGACTCTGAGAAACAATTTTTTTCCCGGTAACCCTAGTGGCTGTACCTGTGCCAAAACTCTGGTATTTTTCATCATACAGCTTGTTCTCCATCTTCTTTTTAAATGGTGACACACTATGTTTTCAGCACTTTTATTACTATTACTGATCAAAAGTCATGTTCTCATGCTTCTCGTCACTCTGTAGCAGACGTATAAAGAGCAATATGTTTGGAACATCAAATCGCAATAAAATCGCAGTGTCAAATCGCAATACATATAGAATCCTGAGAATCACAATAAATACCGTAGCAGTACCTAAGTATTGTGATATCCCTGGCCATCCCCATCCCTAGCACGTACCATGCTGCTTATACTTATCCAATCCCTGGAGATCTACAGGCAAGGAGGATCGGTTTGCTTAAGTTTGATTTGGCCTACCCTCTACCTCCTTTCTCCCCTCCTCCCCTCATTTCTCCTCTAGCCATATGTTGTTCAGATGGGTCCTCTGTCCCAGATGGACTGTCACAGCCTGCTAATTGATTAACGGGCATCTCTCTCTCTCTCTCTCTCTCTCTCTCTCTCTCTCTCTCTCTCTCTGTCTCTCTCGCTCTCTGTCTCTCTCTGTCTCTCTCTCTCTCGCTCGCTCCTTGGCATGATATACATGATCTACACTATTGGACGCTAGCTAGCGATACAAGATAAGTATGTTGGAGAAGCTGGGGAAGCTGTTTGGCTTATTCCGCAGTGTTAAAGCTTGCATGTAGAGGGAAATGCACGCCTGTAGTCGTATGGTATCTCTATGTGCATAGGCTCTTACAAAAAGGCTCTTATCTCTGTATGAGCTAGCCATTATGTAGCTATGTAATTGACCCTGCAGGTAGTGCCTTTCACTGTAGAGTAACTGTCATTGACACGCCATCATTATTGTATGATTTTGAATTGGGCCCCAAAGTTATGCAGGCTGAAGTGGGGTTCTGCAGTATGAGCCCACAGTCATAGTGTCTCAGTTGGACTACTGATCTAGAATCAGTTTTGCCTATTAGATGTATAATGAATAGACTGTGAGATACTTTAAGATACTTTATGGATATGGGCCCTGGAGCCAGATGTTTAAAGTATATCACAGTAGGAGTGCTGCTTTAGGATCAGTCTTGCCTAATAAATCACAATGAATAAGATTACATGGACAGGAGGGTCCTGATCCTTGATCAGCACTTATACTTTGAGGCCTTGTCTAACCTCTGCAGTAGATATATGAGGTGTGCTGTGTTGGCCCCAGTATAAATCCCTGGTAATGATGTATCGCTGGTAGCCCGGGAAAGCCTTTTATATGTTAGTGGACTGTCTATGGGAGACGGCACGTGAATTACCTTTACGACCAGCGAGCTGCTAAAGCACAGCACAACGGCTTACACAGGGGGAACACACACACACACACACAGGCATGGACATTTACACACACACACACACACACACACACACACACACACACACACACACACACACACACACACACACACACACAGGCATGTACATTTTCACACACACAGACACACACACACACACACACACAGGCATGGACATTTACACACACACACACAGGCATGGGCACGCACACAGGACACATACAAGACTGCAGCGTTGTGGTGGTCCATGATGCACTGTGTTTGGTTGAGAGATGAGATGGGGTTACTGGCTATAGTAGAGCCTATCAGAGCCATGGGTATGAGACTCGTCAAACAACTGATGGAGGACCGGCTTCATTTTGATATCTATGAAGAGCCTCAATTTGCATATTTATGCCTACACACATCCACACACACACACATCCTCTCACGCCCACTCATACATATGTACACAAAACACCTCCACATACCCATGCATATCTATTTTAGTCTGATCTGTTCTGCACCTTAAGGGCTGTTGTTGCCTGTTGGGCTCCCTCTGTTGCATTTATTGATGCACATGCAGGCCCATACATTGAACTCCCTCCCTCCCCTCCACCCACCCCCCGCCACCACTCCCCTGCCTCTTCTAGCCCATATTACCGCCATAAATTGTGTCTGTGCTGATTGTTATGGTCATTGTGTGTGCTGTGATGGATGGTTATTATCTCCGGCCCTGCTTGCTGGTGTTTTATGTGTCTCGTCTTCCCCCCATCTCCCTCCTTCCTTCGCATCCACGTTCTTCTCTCCTCTCATATCTCTCGTCTCTCTCGCTCTCCCATCTCTCTCTCGCTCCTCCCGTCATCTCTCCCCCTCTAACTATCCCCATCTCTCATCTCTCTCTTTGTCTCTTTCTCTCTCTATCTCTCTGTCTCTCTGTGTCCCGCTCTCATCTCTCTCTCTCTCTCTCTCTCTCTCTCTCTCTCTCTCTCTCTCTCTCACTCTCTCTATCCCTCCCTCTCTCATCTCTCATCTCTCTCTTTGTCTCTAGCTCTCTAACCCCCCTCTGTCTTTGTCCCCTGTATCTGCTTGCTCTCCTCTCTTTCCTAATATTGAGTTGCACCCCCCTCCCCTTTTGCCCTCAGTACAGCATCAATTTGTCGAGGGATGGACTCTTCAAGGAGTCCAAAGTATTCCACAGGGATGCTGGCCCATGTTGACTCCAATGCTTCCCACAGTTGTGTCAAGTTGGGTGGATGTCCTTTGGGTGGTGGACCGTTCTTGATACACACGGGAAACTGTTGAGCGTGAAAAACACAGCAGCGTTGCAGTTCTTGAAACAAACCGGTGCACCTGAAACAAAACCGGTGCAAACCGGTGCACCTACTACCATACCCTGTTCAAAGGCACTTACATCTTTTGTCTTGCCCATTTACCCTCTGAATGGCACACATACACAATCCATGTCTCAACTGTCTCAAAGTTTAAAATCCTTCTTTAATATGTCTCCTCTCCTTCTACACTAATTGAAGTAGATGTATTAAGTGACATAAATAAGAGATCATAGATTTGACCTATGTCATGGAAAAGGCAGGTGTTCTTAATTTTTTTTACACAGTGTATGTCTCTCTTTCTCTCTCTCTCAGGGTCCGGATCACTGTGTGAAGTGTCTCCACTTTAAAGATGGTCCTAACTGTGTGGAGAAGTGTCCCGACGGCCTTCAGGGGGCCATCAGCTTCATCTTTAAATATGCCGAGGCCAACAACGAGTGTCATCCCTGTCACTCCAACTGCACGCAGGGGTAAGGTTCACACTGAGTGTATATGTGGGGTTTTGTGTGTGGGGGTTGTGGGTGTGTTTGGCGGGGCGTCGTGAACTGAATTTGTGCTTTTGTTTTTCATTGTGTACAGTGCATTTGGAAAGTATTCAGACCCTTTGACTTTTCCACTTTTTGTTACGTTACAGTCTTATTCTAAAATGGATTCAATTAATGTTTTTCCTCATCAATCTACATACAATGCCCCATAATGACAAAGCGAAAACAGACTTTTAGAAATTCTTTCAAATGTATTGAAAATACAAAACAGAAATACCTTATTTACATAAGTATTCAGACCCTTTGCTATGAGACTCGAAATTGAGCTCAGGTGCATCCTGTTTCCATTGATTATCCTTGAGCTGTTTCTACAACTTGATTAGAGTCCAATTCAATTGATTGGACATGATTTGTAAAGACACACACCAGTGCATGTCAGAGCAAAAACAAAGCCATGAGGTCAAAGAAAGTGTTCGTAGAGCTCCGAGACAGGATTGTGTCAAGACACAGATCTGGGGAAGGGTACCAGCATTGCAGCATTGAAGGGCCCAAGAACACAGTGGCCTCCATCATTCTTAAATAGAAGAAGTTTGGAACCACCAAAACTCTTCCTAGAGCTGGCCGTCCGGCCAAACTGAGCAATTGAGGGAGAAAGGCCTTGGTCAGGGAGGTGACCAAGAACCCAGTGACCAAGAACACTCTGACAGAGCTCCAGAGTTCCTCTGTGGAGATGGGAGAAACTTTCAGAAGGACAACCATCTCTGCAGCCCTTCACCAATCAGGCCTTTATGGTAGAGTAGCCAGACGGAAGCCACTCCTCAGTAAAAGGCACATGACAGCCCGCTTGGAGTTTGCCAAAAGGCACCTAAAGGAATCTCAGACCATGAGAAACAAGATTCTCTGGTCTGATGAAACCAAGATTGAATTATTTGGCCTGAATCACGTCCTCTCAAGCATCACATCTGGAGGAAACCTGGTACCATAATTACGGTGAAGCATGGGGGTGGCAGCATCATGCTGTGGAGATGTTTTTCAGCGGCAGGGACTGGGAGACTAGTCAGGATCGAGGGAAAGGTTAACGGAGCACAGTACAGAGAGATCCTTGATGAAAACCTGCTCCAGAGAGATCAGGATCTCAGACTGGGGTGAAGGTTCACCTTCCAACAGGACAATAACCCTAAGCACACAGCCAAGACAATGCAGGAGTGGCTTTGGCACAAGACTCTGAATGTCCTTGAGTGGTCCAGCTAGAGCCCGGACTTGAACCCAATCGAACATCTCTGGAGAGATCTGAAAATAGCTGTACAGCGACGCTCCCCAACCAACCTGACAGTTTGAGAGGATCTGCAGAGAAGAATAGGAGAAACTCCCCAAACACAGGTGTGCCAAGCTTGTAGCGTCATACCCAAGAAGACTTGATGCAGTAATCGCTGCCAAAGGTACTTCAACAAAGTACTGAGTAAAGGGTCTGAATACTTATGTAAATGTCATATTTCAATGTTTTATATTTTATACATTTGCAAACAAATCTTAAAACCTGTTTCTGTTTTGTCATTATGGAGTATTGTGTGTATATTGATGAGGATAAAAAATAAAATAAACATTTGGAATAAGGCTGTAACGTAACAACATGTGGAGAAATTCAAGGGGTCTGAATACTTTCCAAATCACTGTATGTCTGTGTTTTGGCTTTCTGCAGAGTGTGCACGTTTATGTTGTTGTGTGCATGGTTGCGTTTCACATCAGCAGTCTGAATGACTAATGACCCTGGGAGGACAGAATACTGTTCATTTACTTCTACATTGTTTGTTTCACTGGCAAGACAAGGGCAGACTAATCCCCATTGTAAAGCCAAGGTCAACATGATAACCAGAGGAAAACAATATCTGTGTCATGCTCTGTTTCATCCACAGTGCAACAGCTCTCAGCACAACACACACACACACACACACACACACACACACACACACACACACACACACACAAACACCTTGCTATGCTCCCCTCGGTGCTGACCCCTTGTAACTCGGTGTTCCCATATCCAGCCAATGTTTATCAGTGTCTCCAGACACACACACACTCACTCACTCACACGTACGCACGAACCCACAGGAACTGCAAAATACCCAGGTGAAAGAGAGAGGCAGAGAGAGAAAGAGACAGAGAGAGAGAGAAAGGCTGCAAAAGAGATTCCGCTCTCCCTCTGCTCTCTGAGTGCTGTGAAGCCTGCGATGTAATGTTTAGCAGCAGAAGGAAGGAGACAGATATCATTTGGTATTGCAGTCAGTCAGTCCACCGGGCTGGCCCTGCACGTCTTGTGTTCTATTTCCTCGTGACTGGCAGACAGCCAGCTCACAACTCCATCTACCCATAACAACATTGTTACAAAATATAATGGAAATGAGTGTATCTGTGGAAATGCCATCTTGACACTTTGTCAAAATAACTGTTCCCAGCCTGCCCTTCAGTTCAGACACTCAAACAGACTCAGAGATCATCTCTGTTACTCCCCCTCTTCCTCTCCCGCCAAAGTGCTATCAGGGCAATTCGTATCATTCTGTATGTAAATATGTGACACTACATTTAGTATGATATATTACGTTACGTTAGATTACATTATGAATGGAATAGCGGTCATACAATATCATATGAATTAGAGGATGTATAGGTTCATACGTCTTACCTGGTTGTGCAATAGCATACGAATTGGATGGCGTAAGTTGTCATAGTATTATAGTATGCTATTATGCGTCTTAATCTGAGACCAGGTTGCTTGTTGCGTTGTTGCAACAAAGGAGAATTACGGGGAGAATTTACATTAGTGGTTAGGTGAACTAACGACAAAGGTTATGATCATTTGCGTGAAAGGTTAGGGGAGCTAAAACGTCAAAGGTTAGGTGAATTTACATAGTGGGTTCGGTGAATTGGGTTACGTTTTGAATAAGGATTAGGGAATGGGTTAGCTAAAATGCTACAGTTGTCCTCGACGCGACTCGAACATGGAACCTATGGATTGCTAGACAGTCTCAGTTTATGTTCAACCTCCCTACTTTCATTTCTATCTAAAGTAACTACAACATTAGTAGGTATCATGAATCTTGGAGGTGCTCAGAAATACGTAAAGTATGTTTCGTATGGCTCTGAGCCCAGGCTGCTCCCTCTCCCCCTACCCTCTTTACATCAAAGAGCTACACCATCCAGTATCCTGACTCCCTTACGCTCTGATTCTTGTTTCTGTACCTTTGTGACTGTCTTTGTGACTGTCTGTCATCGCTCGGTTCTTTCTGTGGACAGAACATACTGACACTGACACAGGTCTAGGAGCTATAGCACTGAGACGGACGCTGGACTGATTGCTTAATTCATTGTTTTGTTTCTCCCTCTCATCTAGGTGTATAGGACCCAGACTGCAGGACTGTATTGGCATGATGGACAGGTAAATATCTCTTCAAATCCCTACTGTCACTTCCTTCTCTGTCCCTAGGACAGACTGCCTACACACATAGAGACACAGGTTCAGCTTTCATTCATTAGCAATTTGTAAGTACAAATGCATACATTGGAATTGATCTTCGATGAGCGCACAATAGTAAAAAAGATAAGATACTCTCGCCAACAGACAACACTGGTTGAAATAACGGCATAACAACCAACTATGCTTATATTTACCCAAAATATATGTTCCCACAACTGAGGTTAGCTAGAAAGCAAGGAGGAGAAGAAGAGAAGAAGAGAGCGAGAGAGAGAGACATAGAGACAGAGACAGAGAGAGACAGACATAGAGAGAGACAAAGAGAGAGACGGAGAGAGACCGAGAGAGACCGAGACCGAGAGGGAGAGGGAGGAGCAGGCAGGTAGTGTGAATAATGTTTAGCTCTGAGGCCAAAAGTGTGTGCATGTTTGTGTGTGCGTGTGTGTGAATCCGTGTGTGTGTCCCTGCACGGGCTTGTGTTTTACTCTGCTCTTGATAAATTGGTAGCGCTTTGCTTTTGTTCTCGTGGGGAAAAGGAAGAAAACGCCACTAACCGTTCCAAGCAAATGGATTTACGATTTCATGACAGACAGTTTGTTTCTGGGGGGAGGAGATGGGGGGTATGGGGGAGGAGGAAGGGGGAACACATGAGAGAAGGGAGTGTGGCGAGAGGAAATGAACAAGGAGGACAGAAAAGACAAGAAGAGGGGGACAGTAACACAGAAGTTATAAAGACCCAATGGAACAGTATCCCCCTCTAGGATGATGTCCAGAAATAAACAGCACAGCAGAAGGATGCCATATTGGCTTACAACACAGACCCAAACAAAGGCCTAGTGAAAAACAGTTTGCGAAGCCTCCTGATCTGAAGGCTGAGCTGAATTAAGCTATGTATGGGCAGAGAGAGAAGGGGCAGTAATGACTGCTAATTTACTACAAGCTGGAGCCAGAGGGAAGGATTGCATCCCAAATGGTACCCCATTCCCTATATAGAGCACTACTTTTGACCAGAGCCCTAGTGGCACTAGGGAATAGGTTGCCATTTGAGATGCAGACAGAGCATGCCATAGCCTGGGTCTCACTCTCCATTGATCCATTCCTCATCTATCTGAGGCAGTCTGGGGAGACTGTTGTGGTGATCTGATAGTGAGGGAGACGCTTTGGGGTGAGGAGGGGTGGAGAAGGGGTGACGCAGGGTGAAGAGGGGTGGAGAAGGGGTGACGCAGGGTGGAGAGGGGGTGACACAGGGTGAAGAGGGGTGGAGAGGGGTTGACACAAGGTGAAGAGGGGTGACGCAGGGTGAATAGGGGTGGAGAGGGGGTGACGCAGGGTGAAGAGGGGTGGAGAGGGGGTGACGCAGGGTGAAGAGGGGTGGAGAGGGGGTGAAGAGGGGTGGAGAGGGAGTGACACAGGGTGAGGAAAGTGCTACTAGACTGATAAAGGCTGTCAAACCTTCATACATATGTTGACAGCAGAGTAACAGAATACACTGATAAAACTGTGTACTGTGGGGCATGCCAGTTTGATAAAGTGGCTTTTTTAACATTATTTTACAGAGGCTATGGTTTAACTGAGCAGAATAGCTAGGCAGCTTATAGCTGCTCGGGGCCAATGTTGAGACTACAAAGCCTCTCAACGCTCAGACAGACATATACATTTAGTTCTACAGCTTATCTGACATTGTGTCAACCGCTGCTGTGTGAGGCTGTCTCACATAATAGAGACTAGACGTACTGTCATCTGCACTGTCTGACACCCTCTGGACTTTTACCCTCTCTCACACACACACACACACAGTCTTGTACAGCTAACCTTGTGGGGACACAATTCTAAATCCTATTTTCCTAACCCCTAGCCCTAACCCTAACCCGTACTCTTACCCTAACTCTAACCTTAACCTGAAAACCTAACCTTAACCAAAATCATCAGAGAATTCTGTACCTCCACCATAACCTCCAAACAGAACATCACACTAGAAGAAAGACAAGCCCGAGCTAAAGTAAGGAAACACAAACATGGAACCAGAAAACCAGCAAACAAAGGCTCAAAGATCATTATTATGGACAACCAAGAGTGCCTCTCTGAAGCCCACCGACAACTCTCTAGTACACACCATTATACTCCTATCCCTGCTTCTACACAGATCCAGACACAAATAAAAATCAGACAGATAATATCAGATCTCTACGGAAAGAAATACATTACACATAGACAAAAGGAATATCTAGATGGACCAGAATTACCCAGACAGAGACTCTTCTATCTCCGCCCTCAGATCCACCAAACACCAGATACCTGGACAGTCCCTGTTGAGGTCCTGAAGGGGAAAACTATTGTGTCAGACTGTGGGAGTGTGTCCTCGCCAGCAGCCAAATTCATTGACTACCTCCTCACTCCCATCTCACAAAATCACCCTAGCTACCTTAAGTACACATACCATTTCATAGACACACTTCATAACATTCCAGTCCCAGCACATGCATACCTATTCACTCTAGATATAGATTATCTCTACACCAACATAGATATCTTGTCAGGTTTGACAGCAGTGGAATCTACACTCCGGAGATATCCAGATCCATATAGACCAGACTCACACCTCCTACAGCTTCTAGAACTTGGCGAAAGAAACAATGATTTCACATTTAATAATAAACACTACAGTACGTACAGATTTATGGGACGGCGATAGATAAGAAGTTCACCCCAGCCTATGCTAATATTGATATGGCAGACTGGGAGTTGAGAGTCCTGGCTAAAGGCCCATTGCGTCCCATGTTTTATAGACGATACCTGGATGATATGTGTGTGTGGGAACATGATCTGGTACATTTCACAACATTCATGGAAATACTCAATAACCATCATACTACCATAACAGTTAAATGTGTCATCCGTCCACATACAATACATTTTTTATTCCAGATACTGACACACACATAGTCTCTTTACAAACAAAGTATATTTCAAGGACACAGACACACATGCCCTACTCCACAATTCCAGTTATCACCCAAAACATACATTCACGGGCATTGTCAAATCACAACTCATTAGATTCCAAAGACTATGTACACAACGGAAAGACTTTCCTTCACCCACACAATCCCTGTAAAGTGCACTGGGGAAGAGGGTATACTCAAAGTGGTCACTGAGGTACATAAAGGCAAACACACTGGCAGGCCTCATCCAGAACAGAATGTTTGATCCCCCCAACCCAAACACACTGGCAGGCCTCATCCAGAGCAGAATGTTTGATCCCCCCCAACCCTAACACACTGGCAGGCCTCATCCAGGGCAGAATGTTTGATCCCCCCCTACCCTAACACACTGGCAGGCCTCATCCAGAACAGAATGTTTGATCCCCCCCAACCCAAACACACTGGCAGGCCTCATCCAGAGCAGAATGTTTGATCCCCCCCACCCTAACACACTGGCAGGCCTCATCCAGAACAGAATGTTTGATCCCCCCCAACCCTAACACACAGGCAGGCCTCATCCAGAACAGAATGTTTGATCCCCCCAACCCTAACACACTGGCAGGCCTCATCCAGAACAGAATGTTTGATCCCCCCAACCCACTGGCAGACCTCATCCAGAACAGAATGTTTGATCCCCCCCAACCCTAACACATTGGCAGGCCTCATCCAGAACATAATGTTTGATCCCCCCCAACCCTAACACACTGGCAGGCCTCATCCAGAACAGAATGTTTGATCCCCCCCAACCCTAACACACTGGCAGGCCTCATCCAGAACAGAATGTTTGATCCCCCCAACCCAAACACACTGGCAGGCCTCATCCAGAGCAGAATGTTTGATCCCCCCCCACCCTAACACACTGGCAGGCCTCATCCAGAACAGAATGTTTGATCCCCCCCAACCCTAACACACTGGCAGGCCTCATCCAGAACAGAATGTTTGATCCACCCAACCCACTGGCAGACCTCATCCAGAACAGAATGTTTGATCCCCCCAACCCTAACACACTGGCAGGCCTCATCCATAACAGAATGTTTGATCCCCCCCAACCCTAACACACTGGCAGGCCTCATCCAGAACAGAATGTTTGATCCCCCCAACCCAAACACACTGGCAGGCCTCATCCAGAGCAGAATGTTTGATCCCCCCCACCCTAACACACTGGCAGGCCTCATCCAGAACAGAATGTTTGATCCCCCCCAACCCTAACACACAGGCAGGCCTCATCCAGAACAGAATGTTTGATCCCCCCAACCCTAACACACTGGCAGGCCTCATCCAGAACAGAATGTTTGATCCCCCCAACCCACTGGCAGACCTCATCCAGAACAGAATGTTTGATCCCCCCCAACCCTAACACATTGGCAGGCCTCATCCAGAACATAATGTTTGATCCCCCCCAACCCTAACACACTGGCAGGCCTCATCCAGAACAGAATGTTTGATCCCCCCCAACCCTAACACACTGGCAGGCCTCATCCAGAACAGAATGTTTGATCCCCCCAACCCAAACACACTGGCAGGCCTCATCCAGAGCAGAATGTTTGATCCCCCCCAACCCTAACACACTGGCAGGCCTCATCCAGAACAGAATGTTTGATCCCCCCCAACCCTAACACACTGGCAGGCCTCATCCAGAACAGAATGTTTGATCCCCCCAACCCACTGGCAGACCTCATCCAGAACAGAATGTTTGATCCCCCCCAACCCTAACACATTGGCAGGCCTCATCCAGAACATAATGTTTGATCCCCCCCAACCCTAACACACTGGCAGGCCTCATCCAGAACAGAATGTTTGATCCCCCCCAACCCTAACACACTGGCAGGCCTCATCCAGAACAGAATGTTTGATCCCCCCAACCCAAACACACTGGCAGGCCTCATCCAGAGCTGAATGTTTGATCCCCCCCCCACCCTAACACACTGGCAGGCCTCATCCAGAACAGAATGTTTGATCCCCCCCCAACCCTAACACACAGGCAGGCCTCATCCAGAACAGAATGTTTGATCCCCCCCAACCCTAACACACTGGCAGGCCTCATCCAGAACAGAATGTTTGACCCCCCAACACTAACACACTGGCAGGCCTCATCCAGAACAGAATGTTTGATCCCCCCAACCCTAAAACACTGGCAGGCCTCATCCAGAACAGAATGTTTGAACCCCCCAACCCACTGGCAGACCTCATCCAGAACAGAATGTTTGATCCCCCCCAACCCTAACACACTGGCAGGCCTCACCCAGAACAGAATGTTTGATCCCCCCAACCCACTGGCAGGCCTCACCCAGAACAGAATGTTTGATCCCCCCAACCCTAACACACTGGCAGGCCTCATCCAGAACATAATGTTTGATCCCCAAACCCTAACACACAGGCAGGCCTCATCCAGAACAGAACGTTTGATCCCCCCCAACCCTAACACACTGGCAGGCCACATCCAGAACAGAATGTTTGATCCCCCCCCAACCCTAACACACTGGCAGGCCTCACCCAGAACAGAATGTTTGATCCCCCCAACCCTAACACACTGGCAGGCCTCACCCAGAACAGAATGCTTGATCCCCCCAACCCTAACATGTGGGGAGGCCTCACCCAGAACAGAATGCTTGATCCCCCCCCCCAACCCTAACACACTGGCAGTCCTCACCCAGAACAGAATGTTTGATCCCCCCAACCCTAAAACATTGGCAGGCCTCACCCAGAACATAATGTTTGATCCCCCCAACCCTAACACATTGGCAGGCCTCACCCAGAACAGAATGCCTGATCCCCCCCCCAACCCTAACACACTGGCAGGCCTCACCCAGAACAGAATGTTTGATCCCACAACTCTAACACATTGGCAGGCTTCACCCAGAACAGAATACTTGATCCCCCTAACCTTAACCCCAACCCCAACCTTAACCCCAAACCTAACCCAACCCTGACCCTGACCCTAACCTTATCCCCAATCCTAACCCCATCCCTAATCCCAAACCAAACCCCAATCCTAACCTTAACCCCAACCATAACCTTAACCCTGCAGAACTCTGGACCAGGCACTGACTCCTGACCCGGACTAACAGCCCACAACTATCTTAACCCTTTCCTGATTCTGGGTCCGTATCTCTATCCCCACCATCCTATCCCTGTCCTCCACCCTCAGACCTTTCCCAGACCCCGGGTTCCTATCCCCCCAACAGATACAGAACCACAGATTATACCCCCCATCAGCACCTTCTCAGACATAAACAGACTCCTTTATTCCAGACTCAAAGCCGCATTCACCCAAACACAACGTACATTCCCCCCCACTCCAGGGATTTCGACCTATATCAGCATTCTGTAGAAACCCCAACCTAAGGGATATTTTAGTCTATGCAACATTTTCCAATAAACCCACTCCTAAACCACCTACTGAACAACAGTACTATCGACAACTTCCACCCATTCACAATCCACATGCACAAAGCTCCAGTCCTATCCCACAACTCATGACCAATTAGAGCACCAACATTATCTATGCCATAACATGCACATTATGCCACAACATTTCTATAGGAGAAACCAGTCACACATTCTTGACACACCTCAAACAGCACCTCTACACAATGAAAAAAAACATATTACAAACACACCTGGTAAAACACTTTCAAAACCACCCTACAACCTCCCTCTGCATCACCGGTCTGGAGATGAAAGCCTCCTTGACCACAGGCCAGAGAAGAGCAGCTGAATCCAAGTGGATAGAGAAACCGACCGTGGCTCCACTTGGTATGAATGGTAAAGAGTAGGATAAAGCATTGACAGTGGGAGTTAGTGAGGGCCTAATTAAGAGAGCCGGAGAGGCCACCGACACTAGGAGGAAGTTCAATAAAAAATGATGTATTTATTTGCTCAATCTGGTTTTGTCTTCTTTATATTTTATATTTAATTGTATAATATCAAACACTTTAACATAGCACTTATCTTGGGAGCACTTAATCCCTTCATCCTTAGGGGGGGTTTTCCAATTATGTACTTATTTAGTTATTTATTTAATTAATCCAGTTTGCGTGTTTTATTATGATATTATTATATAATTTTTTTTTCTTGAACTTTTTTATCCTCAGCACTTTATCAATAATTGTCTTCCTCCTGTGGTTGAACTGTTTTGGTGACCCCTCGGAGCTCTCGGGTTTTCATGTTCTCTCACCCTCTCCAGACCGGATGTATAATACAGAAACAGGGCAGAAAGTTTCAATAGGCCCATGCAACCCAATGTTTGATACCAGCATTAACAGAAACCCTCTTAAACCTAACCGTAACCTAAAAACCTGAACCCTAAACCTAACCCCAAAACTAACCCTAGCTCCTAACCCTAAACCTAACCCTAGCTCCTAACCCTAAACATCACCCTAGCTCCTAAACCTAAACCTAACCCTAGCTCTTAAACCTAAACCTAACCCTAGCTCCTAACCCTAAAACTAACCCTAGCTCCTAACCCTAAACCTAACCCTAGCTCCTAACCCTAAACCTAACCCTAGCTCCTAACCCTAAACCTAACCCTAAACCTAACCCTAGGTCCTAACCCTAAACCTAACCCTAGCTCCTAACCCTAAACCTAACCCTAGCTCCTAACCCTAAAACTAACCCTAGCTCCTAACCCTAAAACTAACTCTAGCTCCTAACCCTAAAACTAACCCTAGCTCCTAACCGTAAACCTAACCCTAGCTCCTAATCCTAAACCTAACCCTATCTCCCAACCCTAGGTCCTAACCCTAACCCTAGCTCCTAACCCTAAACCTAACCCTAGCTCCTAACCCTAGCTCCTAACCCTAAACCTAACCCTAGCTTCTAACCCTAAAACGAACCCTAGCTCCTAACCCTAAAACTAACCCTAGCTCCTAACCGTAAACCTAACCCTAGCTCCTAATCCTAAACCTAACCCTATCTCCCAACCCTAGGTCCTAACCCTAACCCTAGCTCCTAACCCTAAACCTAACCCTAGCTCCTAACCCTAGCTCCTAACCCTAAACCTAACCCTAGCTTCTAACCCTAAAACGAACCCTAGCTCCTAACCCTAAAACTAACCCTAGCTCCTAACCCTAGCTCCTAACCCTAAACCTAACCCTAGCTCCTAACCCTAAACCTAACCCTAGCTCCTAATCCTAAACCTAACCCTAGCTCCTAACCCTAAACCTAACCCTAGCTCCTAACCCTAGCTCCTAACCCTAGCTCCTAACCCAGCTCCTAACCCTAAACCTAACCCTAGCTCCTAAACCTAACCCTAAACCTAAACCTAACCCTAGCTCCTAACCCTAAACCTAACCCTAGCTCCTAATCCTAAACCTAACCCTAGCTCCTAACCCTAGCTCCTAACCCTAAACTTAACCCTAGCTCCTAACCCTAAACCTAACCCTAGCTCCTAACCCTAAACCTAACCCTAGCTTCTAACCCTAAAACTAACCCTAGCTCCTAACATTAATCCTTAACGCAATTCTAACCGTAACACTAATTCTAACCTTAACCCTAAACCAACTGGGGACTAACAAAACATCCCCAGTTGGTCAAATTTATGTTTGTTTACTATTCTTGTGGGGACTTCTGGTCCTCACAAGAATAGTTAAATATGTCCACGCACGCACGCATGCACACACACACGCGCACGCACAAACGACGCACACACACACACACACATACACACACACACACACACACACACACAGGCACACTCACAAACTTTCCCTCCACACACACATACAGTATATACACACTGATTATCATGTTGGCTCGAAATAACAAAAGAGAAAAGGGATGCCGCTCAACAAACACTCTGTCTGCTTTTGACTTATTCCCCCACTCTCTGCTCTCCATTTGGGTGCACCACTACAAATGTTCACTCGGCGTATGCCTAGGCCTGCATACAACTATGTCTCTTGAAGCCACTTCCTGCCGAAAGCACCATGCAGTGCCTTAGTAAAGTAAATCCATCCCTGTAATATTGTGTAGGAGAGAGGTAGAGCAGGGAGAATGAGGATGTTTGTGTCCCAAATGACACCCTATTCTCTATGGGCCCAGGTCAAAAGTAGTGCACTACATAGGGAAAAGGGGGCCATTTGGGAAGCACACGATGAGTGAAAGATTAGGAGTTGTTTCATGCGATTCCAAATGAAGTGAGCTGAGGGTGATAACGTTTAATGGGACCTGCTCTTCTCTGTGATCTACCAGACCTGCTCATAGCGTTCCTGCTGATTTAAAGCACGACTGGAGTGTGCCGAAGCACCGCCACTTTCATCTCTTTTGCACATTTCTGTTCTTCCGTGTGCTCGCGGCCAAATTAGCCCTTTTATTAAGATAGAGGATAGGCATATTCACTCAGATACACCATTTCATCTCACTTCTCATCCACAATATTCTGTGGATACGTCCCAAATGCCACCCTTTTCCCTATTAAGTGCACCATTTTTTTTTACACAGCCATAGGGACATAACTCAATGCAGACAGAAAGACAGACAGGGGTGTAGAGAGTTAGAGAGATCATGGACAAGCCTGACAAGCAGCAGAACATGTTGTCTTCTCCTGACTTTCATTTCCTTCCCTTCTTCTTTGAACTTACTGCCTAATTTTGTAACAGGACACTTGTAGATGTTAGATCATGTATTTTGTCAAAGGTTGTAAGCTAAGTAAGAATTGTCCTAATTCTGGTTAGCCAAGTCTGTTGTGACCTCTGGAGTAAGTGCTTATCAGACCTGGGTTTAAATAGTATTTGTTTTCTATCAAATATTTTGAGCATTTGATTAAGCCTGCTTGGACTGCCAGATGGATAAACTATTCTATCGGTTCCACTTTACCAGACAATAGTAGCTCAATCAAGCGCAGCTAAATGATTAGAAAGAAAACAAATAAGAAGGTTTGGTAACTAGTATCCAGTACTGTGGCCCTATCTCACATCTCTCTCCCTCCTCTCCCTCAGGACTCCCTTGATTGCTGCCGGGGTGATAGGGGGCCTCTTCGTCGTGGTCATTGTGGCTCTGAGTGTAGCCGTGTCTGTCCGCAGGAAGAGCATCAAGAAGAAGAGAGCCCTGCGACGCTTCCTCGAGACAGAGGTATGGCGTGTGAACACACACACACACACACACACACACACACACGAGACAAGGGTAAGGGCCTCCTGAGATGTGGCTCATAGAAAAAGCTTCCATTGGTCTCATCAAAATATTGGGAATAGGGTGCCTTGAGACACAGACCGAATTTAGAGACTCTCAATAAGACACAGACTGATTGGTTTGACGCTTCAGTTATAGAGTTCATTATTGGTCAAACATTTCCACAATGGATCTCATCTTACCGATCTCATTATTTATCTTATGTGTATATCTGTTGTATGGTTGTCACTGTTTTTAATTTAGTTTTTATTGTTGAACTCCGACTACGGAACAAATTTCCCAATTGGGACAATAAAGATATTGAATGATTGATTGAAGTAATAATTAAAGAAGTGTGAATTGGATCCTACATCCTAGTAGCCTTAGTGAAAAAGACGTAACTTACTGCTCTATGAAGAGCTGTAATAACAGCCTTGTGCTTAATGGTATGTGATGTAGTCTATGATGTGTTCTGTGATGTGTGTAGGGCCACTGGTGGCTGGGGCCTGGGGCTATGAGAACACAGAGAGAGCTTAGGGAATAGACCGACAGAGAGGAGGTAGAGAGCATCATCTCCAGCTCAAACAAATCACTTTTTCCTCTGAGGCCTTTCTCCCTCCTTTCTCCTTCCTTCCTTTCTCCCTTCTTTTCCCTCCTCTTCTTCCTTCCTCTCTCCCTCCTCTCTTCCTCCTATTCTCCCTCTTTCTCTCCTCTCCTCTGTGGCCTCTCTCCCTCCTCTCCCTTCTCTCTCCCTCCTTTCCTTTGTTACGGTATAGAACATGAGAACTTCTTTGAAACGGATGTTCTACACAAAAATACCATCAACCCTGGACCCACTCACATGGAACTCACTCTGACCAAGGCTTCAAAGCAACACAAATACAATACCACATCACACCGTGTTAAATTAACGAGCATCTTGTTGCTCTACTTCTATAGGCAGTGTTCCACTGTATTGTACCTAGTCCATAAATGTGAACAAAACTACCTATACTGTATAACCATTACTATACTCCTGCTTCCTGTTTACAAACAGAAGCTCAAACAGGAAGTACATGTGACGCGCTCCATAATGAAATGGTGCACCGAAGCAGAGGCTATGCTGCAGGACGGCTTTGCTAGCACTGACTGGAATATGTTCCAGGACTCTGCCAATAGCATCGAAGAACTAACCACCTCCGTCACCGGCTTCATCAGAAAATGCATCGTTGACGTTGTTCCAACTGTGAAGGTATGCTGCTTCCCCAATCAAAAACTCTGGATTAACATTGAGGAATGCCCTAAGCTAAAGGACAGAGCTACCACAAACAGGACTATCGCAGCAGACCCTGAGGCTATGGCAGAGGACACAAACGCGCACAAGAAGTCCCACTATGACCTCCGAAGAGCCATCAAACAGGCAAAAGGACAATATAGGAACAAGGTGGAATCCTATTACACCGGCTCCGATGTTCGACCCGTGTGGCAGGAGCTACAGTCCATTAAGGATTACAAAAGATGCCTCTCTACTAGACGAACTCAACACTTCGACAAGTGCATGAGGGCCCCAGCCATCCCAGAGGAATAGGTGATCCCGTTCTCTGAGGCTGATGTGAATAAGGCTTTTAATCTAGTCAACACTCGCAAGGCCCCGGGGCAGGACGGTATTCCAGGGTACGTTCTCAGAGCGTGCACAGCCCAGCTGGCAGGCATCTTCACTGTCATTTTCAACCTCTCCTTGTACCAGTCTGTAATCCCCACGTCTCAAGCTGACCCGCATCATTCCTGTTCCCAAGAACTCTGAAGCTACCTGCCATAATGACTACAGCACTACCGTCACTGTACCACTCATATCTGTAACCATGAAGTGCTTTGAAAGGCTGGTCATGGCACACATCAATTCCATCATCCCAGACACCCTAGACCCACTCCAATTTCTATACTGCCCCAACATATCTACAGATGATGCAATCTCAATTGCACTCCACACTGCCCTCTCTCACCTGGACAAGAGACATACCTATGTGAGAATGCCGTTCAACAACATAGTTCCCTCTCATCACCAAGGTCGGGACCCTGGCACTGAACACTTCCCTCTGCAACTGGATCCTGGACTTCATGCCGGGCCAACCCTAGGTGGTGAGAGTATGTAACGAGACCTCCGACACAAGGACCTCCGACATGAGGATCACCTCAACACGGGGGCCCCCCAGTGGTGTATGCTTAGCCCCCCTCTGTATTCCCTGTTCACCCACCACTGTGTGGCCACGCACGACTCCAACTCCATCATCAAGATTGCTGACGACACCAAGGTGGTAGGCCTGATCACCAACAGCGATGAGAAAGCCTAAGGGGAGGAAGTCAGAGACCTAGCAGTGTGGTGTCAGGACAACAACCTCTCCATCAACATCAACAAGACCAAGGAGTTGACCCAGGATAGTTGTGAAGAAGTCACGGCGCACCTATTCTCCCTCAGGAGGCTGAAATAATTAGGCGTGGCCCCTCAGATCCTCAGGAATTTTTACAGCTGCACCATCCTGACTGGTTGTATCACCATCTGGTATGGCAACCGCACTGCCCGCTACCGGAAGTCCATACAGAGGATGGTGTGGCCGGCCCAGCGCATCACTAGGGGAAGCTCTCAGCCATCCAGGACGTACACAACATGCACACATTCATGCAATCTCTCGTAAAATTTCTGCCCTGCTAGAGTTGCCACGGTCAACTGTAAGTGCTGTTATTGTGAAGTGCAAACGTCTAGGAGCAACAACGGCCAAGCCGCAAAGTGGTAAGCTACACAAGCTCACAAAACGGGACTGCTAATGCTGAAGCGTGTAGCTCATAAATATTGTATGTCCTCGGTTGCAACACTCACTACCGAGTTCCAAACGGCCTCTGGAAGCACAATGCCTTCGTGCATTAAAGCGAGGTCTATACAGAAATGGTTTGCAAGAAATATTGCCAAAGACTCCAGACACTCGCGACATGGACTGTTGTCCACACTCCCGTCTGGCAGGCGATACCGGTGCATCAAGGCTCAGACCAACAGACTCCTGAACAACTTCTATCCCCTGGCCGTAACACTGTTAAACGCTGCTGTCCCTCTTCCACAGACTATCCACACTGACTCTATGCCCATCCAGAGGTCTCTACCCACTCAGACACACATACCTTCACTGTCACTCTTACTCACACACACATACTCGCATACACACTTACATCCACCCTCACATACACATTCGTTACTTACGCCACACACTTACACACACACACCCTCACTTCTACGCTGCTGCCAAAATAATGATAATGAGCACCATTATGCTGCTGTTCATTGATTATTGATTGCCATTACCATTAGTATTTATCTATTTATCCTGCTACTGGTCACTATTACAACTGTTTACATGTACAGTTGTAAATTGTCACCCTTCCACTTTTCTTGACTAATTCTCTATTTCTTGAAATTTAAGAAATTAATTGGTCTCAACATCGTATTATTGGATTTTCATCATTGCAGAGCAAATTTAATTTTTGGAAACTTAAGTTTACCATTTTAATTTAGAAAATACAGACAAATGACATGGACAAAATTATTGCTACCTCAGAACTAGAACTTCATTGCACAGCCTTTGGCAAAGATAACTGCCAACAAATGCTTCTTGTAGCAATCAATGAGCTTGCTGCACCTTTCCACTGGCAATTTGGCCCCCTGTTCAGCAGCAAACCGCTCTAGTTCTTGAGCCTCAGGAGGCTGAAGGAATTCGTCTTGGCTCCTAAGACCCTGACAAACCTCTACAGATGCACCATTGAGAGCATCCTGTAAGGGTGTATCACCACCTGGCACGGCAATTACACTGTCCGCAGCTGTAAGGCTCTCCTCCAGCGGGTGGTGCGGTCAGTTCACTCCGCTACCATCTAGAATGTACATAGTCATTAAACACTGGTCACTTTGAAAATGTTTATACACTATTTTACACACTTCATATGTACTGTATATACTGTATCCTAGTCAAGGATGATCCTATATAACTACTGCTGTACAAACCTTTTCTATTCATATACTGTCTATTTCACACCATTATTTCCAGTATATATTTATATTCTGGATTCTGATGTTGCTCATTCTGATATTTCTTAATTTCTTTATTTAATTTAATTTAATTTGTTTGTATTGTTTTTAGGTATTACTGCACTGTTGGAGCTACAAACATAAGCATTTCTGTGCACCTGTGATAAGATCTGCAAAATATGTGTAGACGCTATTACAATTTGATTTGATTTGGTTTGACAAACACACACACTCCTCCATCCACACACAATCTCCTCCCTCCACAGAGTGGGGAGCAGATTGGAGACCTCAATTTCATCCTCCGTACAGACATCAATCTCAATGAATTACCCAGTCTGCCATGCTGTAGAGCTCGACTTGACCAAACCAGGAAGCATTTTGTCTGAATTTGGGACTCTCTACCTCCTCGACTGAACACAATGAATGGATAGAATAGGTAAAGGATGGCTTGGTCCCAAATGGCCCCCTAATCCCTATGTAGCTCGCTACTTTTGACAAGGTACCATATCTGGTTGTAAAGGGCTAGGATATGATCCACTCCCAAGCAGAGTTAGGTTCAATTCCATGTAATTAGACATTTCAATTCAATTCTTGAATTGGATAAATTATGTTGAATTCAATTCAAATTTCAACAATCTTCAAGTTATTAATATTGAATTGGCAATTTAATTCTTGGAATTTACCCACCATTGGAATTGAGATTAATTTAATTATCTTTGAATTCAAAGATTGACCTGAAATTTGAATTGAATTAAATAAAATTTACAGAGAGAGAGAATGTAATTAGAGTTGAATTTGTGGAATGAATCCAGTCTGCATAGCTGCATATACAAGTATTCATCACCACTGCATGTGAAATAGATTAGTTATAAGAGTTAAATAACATGAATAACATGTATAGAGAACCTATTATTAAGTTTCAGTAAACTGATAGCCATGACTTCATATTTGAGTCACGAACAGTACTGTGGCTAATACCTACTGTGAGAGGGAGGCCTGAAAACTGTCCTGGGCTAGCGCTAGCTCACTGTAAACAAACAGACAGACAGACAGACAGACAGACAGACAGACAGACAGACAGACAGACAGACAGACAGACAGACAGACAGACAGGAGTGGGTGATCTGTGTTAACAGACATCAGGGACAGGTTCCATTAAAGCTCTCAGTATCACATAGAGCGGTGTAAGAGCCTGAATGTGCTGGTCTCCTGCCATGTCCTTCTACCCTACACTTACAGTGCCATGAAGTGATGGTGCACTGGGCTTTTTACTAGTTATTTCAGTAATGACAAGATTGTGCCTTTTTCCGTAATACCTTACATCACTGCTCTCTCACACTCTCTCCATCCATTCCGCTCCACTGTGCTGTCTTGATTAGCTGCACACACATACAGTACTGTTCACTGCTTTATTATTATGGAACTCACCATTTGTATTCAATACAAATTGGCTCAATGCAAAACTCAGTGGCAAGTCAGTCAATTGAAACAATAACAAAGTGTAAACTCAGCCTATGTTTAGTTAAAAAGCTGATGTTACGATCTACTAGGTGTGGTGGTTGGAATCAGGCGCAGAGAGCAGGGTTCAGTCGTTTCTTCACATTTATTCCCCAGCGCAACAAAAACAGTCACGCCAACACACAGGGCGTAAAATAAGTTGCCAGTCAAAAACAACAGGACTAAACAGTCCGGAGAATAAATACAGGAAAAAAATCACACCATCAAAACACAGAGTAACAAAAAACAAGCCCGCACAAATACCCAGCGGGCCTAGTGCCCCTAAATACCCTACAAACAAATCCTAATACAAAACAGGTGTACCCAATTAACCAATAACCCAAAACAAACGGAAAGGGAATCGATGGCAGCTAATAGGCCGGCGACGACGACCGCCGAGCACCGCCCGAACAGGAAGAGGCACCATCCTCGGCGAGGTTCGTGACAGTACCCCCCCCCCCTGACGCGCGGCCCCTGCAGCGCGCCGACCCCGGCCTCGAGGACGACCCGGAGGACGAGGCGCAGGGCGATCCGGGTGGAGGCGATGGAAATCCCTCAAGAGGGAAGGATCTAAAATGTCCCTCCCCGGCACCCAGCACCTCTCCTCCGGACCGTACCCCTCCCAGTCCACGAGGTACTGCAGGCCCCTCACCCGGCGTCTCGAGTCCAGAATAGCTCGTACTGTGTACGCCGGGGACCCCTCGATGTCCAGAGGGGGTGGAGGGACCTCCGGTACCTCACCGTCTTGTAGGGGACCAGCTACCACCGGCCTGAGGAGAGACACATGAAACGAGGGGTTAATACGATAATAAGAGGGAAGTTGCAATCTATAACACACCTCGTTTATCCTCCTCAGGACTTTAAATGGCCCCACACACTGCGGCCCCAGCTTCCGGCAGGGCAGGCGGAGGGGCAGGTTTCGGGTCGAGAGCCAGACCCTGTCCCCTGGTGCGAACACCGGGGCCTCACTGCGGTGGCGGTCAGCGTCTCTCTTCTGCCGTTCACTGGCCTGCCTGAGAGAATCCTGGACTGCCCGCCAGGTCTCTCTAGAGCGCTGTACCCACTCCTCCACCGCAGGAGCCTCGGTCTGACTCTGATGCCATGGAGCCAGGACCGGCTGGTAGCCCAGTACACATTCGAATGGCGACATATTCGTGGACGAATGCCGAAGAGAATTCTGGGCTAACTCTGCCCACGGGACGTACCTCGCCCATTCTCCTGGCCGGTCCTGGCAATACGACCTCAGAAACCTGCCCACTTCCTGGTTTACTCTCTCCACCTGCCCATTACTTTCGGGGTGATAACCAGAGGTAAGGCTGACCGAGATCCCCAGACGCTCCATAAACGCCTTCCAAACCCGAGATGTGAACTGGGGACCCCGATCGGAGACGATATCCTCTGGAACCCCATAGTGCCGGAAGACGTGGGTAAAAAGAGCCTCTGCAGTCTGTAGGGCCGTAGGGAGACCAGGCAATGGGAGGAGACGGCAGGACTTAGAGAACCGATCCACAACGACCAAAACGGTAGTGTTCCCCTGAGATGGGGGAAGATCAGTAAGGAAATCTACCGAGAGATGGGACCATGGCCGTTGTGGAACCGGGAGGGGCTGTAACTTCCCTCTAGGAAGGTGCCTAGGAGCCTTACTCTGGGCGCATACCGAACAGGAAGATACATAGAGCCTCACATCCCTAGCTAAGGTGGGCCACCAGTATTTCCCTCTAAGACCCCGCACTGTCCTATCGATCCCCGGATGACCCGCAGACGGTAGTGTGTGAGCCCACCGAATCAACTTATCACGGACACCAAGCGGTACGTAACTTCTACCAGTCGGACACTGTGCAGGCGCAGGTTCAACCCTCAACGCCCGCTCGATGTCCGCGTCCACCTCCCATACCACTGGGGCCACCAGCCGAGAAGCTGGGAGGATGGGAGTGGGTTCGATAGACCGGTCCTCGGTGTCATAGAGACGGGACAGCGCGTCGGCCTTAGTGTTGAGGGAACCTGGTCTGTAAGAGATCGTAAATCTAAAACGTGTAAAGAACATGGCCCACCTAGCCTGACGCGGATTCAGTCTCCTCGCTGCTCGAATATACTCCAGATTACGGTGATCAGTCCAGATGAGAAAAGGGTGTTTAGCCCCCTCTAGCCAGTGTCTCCACACCTTCAGGGCCTTTACCATAGCTAGTAACTCCCGGTCCCCCACATCATAGTTCCGCTCTGCCGGACCCAGCTTCTTAGAAAAGAAAGCGCAGGGACGGAGCTTCGGTGGCGTGCCCGAGCGCTGAGACAGCACGGCTCCAACCCCAGCCTCGGACGCATCCACCTCCACTATGAATGCTAACGAAGGGTCCGGATGCGCCAACACGGGAGCCCCAGTGAACAGTGCCTTCAACTGGTTGAAGGCTCCATCAGCCTCTGCTGACCACCGCAAACGCACTGGCCCCCCCTTCAGCAGTGAGGTAATGGGCGCCGCTACTTGGCCAAAACCCCGGATAAACCTCCGGTAGTAATTGGCAAACCCTAAAAACCGCTGCACCTCCTTTACCGTGGTCGGAGTCGGCCAATTACGCACGGCGTTAACGCGGTCACACTCCATCATCATCCCCGAGCTGGAAATGCGATAACCCAAGAAGGAAACGGCTGGTTTGGAGAACACACATTTCTCAGCCTTGACGTATAGGTCATGCTCCAGCAGTCGCCCAAGCACCTTGCGCACCAGGGAAACATGCGCGGCGCGTGTGGCAGAATAAATCAAGATGTCATCAATATAGACTACCACACCCTGCCCGTGCAAGTCCCTGAGAATCTCATCTACAAAGGATTGAAAGACGGCTGGAGCATTTTTCAACCCATACGGCATGACGAGGTACTCATAGTGGCCTGATGTGGTACTAAACGCTGTTTTCCACTCGTCTCCTCCCCGAATACGCACCAGATTATACGCGCTCCTGAGGTCCAGTTTTGTGAAGAAACGCGCTCCGTGGAATGATTCCACCGCCGTAGCGATGAGAGGTAGCGGATAACTAAAACCCACTGTGATCGAATTGAGACCTCGATAATCAATGCACGGACGCAGACCTCCCTCCTTTTTCCTCACAAAAAAAAAACTCGAGGAGACAGGTGACATGGAGGGCCGAATGTACCCCTGTCTCAGAGCTTCCGTGACATATGTTTCCATAGCCAGCGTCTCCTCCTGTGACAGTGGGTACACATGACTCCGGGGAAGTGCAGCGTTCTCCAGGAGGTTTATCACGCAATCCCACCGTCGATGGGGTGGTAATTTGGTCGCCTTCTTCTTACTAAAAGCGATAGCCAAATCGGCATATTCTGGGGGAATGCGCACGGTGGAAACCTGGTCTGGACTCTCCACCGTCGTGGCACCGATGGAAACTCCTATACACCTCTCTGAACACTCGTCTGACCACCCCTTAAGAGCCCCCTGTTTCCAGGAAATAAGGGGATTGTGAATGGCCAGCCAGGGAACCCCCAACACCACCGGAAACCCAGGTGAATCAATAAGGTAGAAACTGATCCTCTCCCTATGATTCCCCTGCGTTACCATGTCCAGCGGAATCGTGGCCTCCCTGACCAGCCCTGACCCTAGCGGTCGGCTATCTAAGGAGTGCACGGGGACAGGTGGGTCTATCTGCACTAACGGAATACCCAATTTACGGGCGAGTCCACGATCCATAAAACTCACAGCTGCGCCTGAATCGACTAGCGCCTTATGCTGAAGAGAGGGGAAAAAAGCAGGGAAAAAAATTAACAAAAACATGTGACCAACAGGGAGCTCTGGGTGAGTTTGGTGCTTACTCACCTGGGGTGGCCGAGGAGCGTTCTGCCGACCATCTCGACTCCCAGAAGGACTCCTCCAACACCGGTCCGAAGTGTGTCCTCTCCGTCCACAATAGGAGCAGGAGGAGCCCCCTCTGATCCCCCTAGATGCAGCTCCTCCCAACTCCATCGGAGTGGGAGTGGGAGAGCTGGAAGGTGGAATTAACAGGACCCCTTCTGAACGCCCGCGGGCAGCTAGCAGGTTGTCCAATCGAATAGACATGTCTATTAGTTCATCCAGGGAGAGAGTTGTGTCCCTGCAAGCCAGCTCCCGGCGGACGTCCTCCCGGAGACTACACCGGTAATGGTCCATCAGGGCCCTGTCATTCCACCCAGCACCAGCAGCTAGGGTCCTAAACTCCAACGCGAAGTCCTGCGCGCTCCTCGTCTCCTGTCTGAGGTGGAACAGTCGCTCACCCGCCGCTTTACCCTCTGGTGGATGATCGAACACTGCTCGGAAACGGCGGGTGAACTCCAGGTAGTTGTCCCGAGCCGAGTCTGGACTGTTCCAGACTGCATTAGCCCAATCCAGGGCCCTGCCCGTTAAACAGGAGACGAGGAGGCTCACACTCTCCTCACCCGAGGGAGCCGGACGCACGGTAGCCAGGTAGAGCTCCAGCTGGAGCAAAAATCCCCGGCACCCAGCAGCCGCTCCATCGTACTCCCTCGGGGGGGAGAGACGTAGTGCGCCGGACCCAGAGGACGACGTAGGTGGAGTAGGTGGTGTCGGCAGTGGGGGAGCTGGGGTAGACGTCGGGAGACCACTCCTCTCCCATCGTTCCATCCTCTCCATCATCTGGTCCATCGCGGTACCAATCCGATGGAGGACAGCTGTGTGGTGATGAACGCGCTCCTCCATAGTGGGGAGAGGAGTGGTCGCTGCTCCTGCTGACTCCATTTCGAAGGTGCGGGCTTCTGTTACGATCTACTAGGTGTGGTGGTTGGAATCAGGCGCAGAGAGCAGGGTTCAGTCGTTTCTTCACATTTATTCCCCAGCGCAACAAAAACAGTCACGCCAACACACAGGGCGTAAAATAAGTTGCCAGTCAAAAACAACAGGACTAAACAGTCCGGAGAATAAATACAGGAAAAAATCACACCATCAAAACACAGAGTAACAAAAAACAAGCCCGCACAAATACCCAGCGGGCCTAGTGCCCCTAAATACACCGCCGAGCACCGCCCGAACAGGAAGAGGCACCATCCTCGGCGAGGTTCGTGACAGCTGAGGGATGGCCCTGGAGAAATGTAACCATTCATAAACAGAGGTATGGATGCAAGGGCTGACCATCCATGACATCAAAATGATAGTTTTAGGTATTTACATTGTTTACAAACATTGGAGTAAAACAAGCTTATATTTTGGATTATGATGGGATGCGAACGTTGATCTAAGCTCATGAGGCAATTCTAAATGATATTATTCAATAATCATTGTGTGTATATAATTAATCTATAAGTCAAGAAATGGAGCAACTAAGGATTTTAGCTTTAAATAATAACAAGTAATAACAAACAAGAAATTACTGCTCGAAGAGACTAAATAAATGGACATCCTAGTATTCTTCCTCAGGTTTCAGCACCACAGATTAGAGTGGGTTGGTGGACAGCTCCCTCCCGCCCATTGGAACTACACGTTCAGCACCTCATCTAAGGGTGTTTTCACATAAAGTCCCATTTAAAAGAGCCAATCTCAGTCCTCTTCAAGTGAACTCTGGGGTAAAAAAAGAGAAGCAAAATAGCTCAGTTCTCTTTGTATTCACACTGCCCTTTGAATGAGGACTGAAATCCATCTCTGAACTTTTAACATCTCACTTCACCTATGTTGTGGTCCAAGTCCTCTTTGCATTCACATCGCTATGTTTAGAAAGGAACCAAGATATTTCTCCAACATTCACTCAGTGCACTCTGGGTTTTTACAAAGTGCAGGACAAGCCATTCCATCAGAAGGTGCTATTGGACAGCTAGATATTGTACGTACTTACATTTGGAAGCTAATAGATTGCATTTAAATAATTGTAATCAGAAGATAATATTAACATGTAAATATTATGAGTAACATAATAAATAGCAGAAGAATAACAGCAGATTGAATAATGATGTAATTGAAAATGTAGGCACTGCCCCTTTAAGAGCTCAAATTTATTTTGTACCCTATGTTGTGATTCTCACCAAATATGTTGTCTTCTCACGCTATTCAAACCCCACTATCGAGTAAACAATTTATGAAACTCTCTTAGCCTATAGATCACATATCGCAAACAAATAATCTTGAACTAAGAACTCCATACATATTTCTGTGCATCCTTGACAATCGCTGATCAATATGCAAAAACAGCACCCGTTTATTTCTGAGAACCTGCACATCACCATCTTCTCTCTTTTGTGGACCCAATGTGGGGGGTTGTGGCAGGGGAAACAGTGTTGCAGTAGTCTAGCGTGTGGTGCAGGAATAATGACAAGCGAGCCTGGGGAGCTTTGTGTTCACATTGCCCTAAATAAAGGGAACCAGGCCGTGGAATTCAAGCGAACCGAACTCCGAACACCTCTAGAAGTGGTCTCAGTTCGGTTTGCTTCAGAGGCTCTTTTGAGGGTTTTGAATTCCTTTGGAGTGTTCACACTGCACAAAAACATTCAAAACAATTGGCTGAAATCGACCAAGTGTGAAAATACCCTAACAGACAGCTCCCTACAGTCTTGGGCGAAGGTGAGGTTGCTGGCTGTGTGTGGCCCTCTGGCTCATCACAACCGTCTGATTAAAAAACAATAGCTGTTCTTTATTTAAATGGTATTTTGAATCAGCCTTACAGGAGAGGACAGAGAAGAGAGAATGGGAAGGAGAGGGAGAGGGGGGAGAAAGAGGGAAGGAGAGGGGGAAGAGGAAGAAGAGGGGGAGGAAAGAGATAATGACAGATAAGGAAGAGGCAGGGAAGATGGGAGAGGAAGGAGAGAGGGAAGGAGAGGGGGAAAGAGAGGGGGAGGAAAACAGATGGAAAGGGGAAGGAGAAGGAGAGGGGGAAGAGGAAGAAGAGGGGGAGGAAAGATATAATGACAGATAAGGAAGGGGCAGGGAAGATGGGAGAGGAAGGAGAGAGGGAAAGAGAGTGGGAGAAAAACAGACGGAAAGGGGGAAGGAGAAGGAGAGGGGGAAGAGGAAGAAGAGGGGGAGGGAGAGGGGGACTAAAAATATATGGAAGGACATCCATCCCATCTTCTTTGCTCCTTCCATGTCCATTCTATATCTCTTTCCTCCCTCTCCCCCTCTTCTTCCTCTTCCCCCTATCCTTCTTTCCTCTCTACCCCTTCTCTTTCTCACTCTCTTTCCCCTCCCCCTCTTTCCTCTTCTCTGTCCTCTCCTGCAAGCCTGATTCAGAACTCCATTTAAATAAAGAACAGCTATGTTTTTTTAATTAGAGTGTTGTGATGAGCCAGAGGACAGAGCCGAATCAGAGAGGAGAGCTGATTTACTTCTTCTCCCTTTCTCTATCTGTCTCTCCCTCCCTCACATTCTCTCTCTCTTTTTCTTCCATCTCTCGCTGTCTCTCTTTCTCTCTCTCTCTGCTCCTTCCCCCTCTCTCTCTCTCTGCTCCTTCCCCCTCTCTCTCTCTGCTCCTTCCCCCTCTCTCTCTCGATCTCTCTTTCTCTCTCTCCACTGTTTTCTTTCTATTTCTTTCTCCCTCTCCCTCTATCTCTCTCTCCCCTCCCTCACTCTATCTTTCTCTCACTTTCCACCTCTCTTCCTCCCTATCCCTCTCTCCCTTCCGGTGGATTCATTGTTCTCCACTTGAAAGATAATGAAACTACGCGAGCCTATACTCCTCTTCAACTGTTGCTATTATCCACCCTCTCGTTCTCTCCTTCTCTCTCAGCTCTCCATCTCTCCCAGTTCTCCATCGCTTTCCCTCTCTCTTTCCCCTCTTGTTTTATACACTGCTCAAAAAAATAAAGGGAACACTTAAACAACACAATGTAACTCCAAGTCAATCACACTTCTGTGAAATCAAACTGTCCACTTAGGAAGCAACACTGATTGAAAATAAATGTCACATGCTGTTGTGCAAATGGAATAGACAACAGGTGGAAATTATAGGCATTTAGCAAGACACCCCCAATAAAGGAGTGGTTCTGCAGGTGGGGACCACAAACCACTTCTCAGTTCCTATACTTCCCGGCTGATGTTTTGGTCACTTTTGAATACTGGCGGAGTATGAGACAGAGTCTACAACCCACACAAGTGGCTCAGGTAATGCAGCTCATCCAGGATGGCACATCAATGTGAGATGTGGCCAGAAGGTTTGCTGTGTCTGTCAGCATAGTGTCCAGAGCATGGAGGCGCTACCAGGAGAAAGGCCAGTACACCAGGAGACGTGGAGGAGGCCGTAGGAGGGCAACAACCCAGCAGAAGGACCGCTACCTCCGCCTTTGTGCAAGGAGGAGCACTGCCAGAGCCCTGCAAAATGACCTCCAGCAGGCCACAAATGTGCATGGGTCTGCTCAAACGGTCAGAAACAGACTCCATGAGGGTGGTATGAGGGTCCGACGTCCACAGGTGGGGGTTGTGCTTACAGCCCAACACCGTGCAGGACGTTTGGCATTTGCCAGAGAACACCAAGATTGGCAAATTCGCACTGGCGCCCTGTGCTCTTCACAGATGAAAGCAGGTTCATCTGAGCACATGTGACAGACGTGATAGAGTCTGGAGACGCTGTGGAGAACGTTCTGCTGCCTGCAACATCCTCCAGCATGACCGATTTGGCGGTGGGTCAGTCATGGTGTGGGGGGGCATTTCTTTGGGGGGCCGCACAGCCCTCCATGTGCTCGCCAGAGGAAGCCTGACTGCCATTAGGTACCGAGACCCCTTGTGAGACCATATGCTGGTGCGGTTGATCCTGGGTTCCTCCTAATGCAAGACAATGTTAGACCTCATGTGGCTGGAGTGTGTCAGCAGTTCCTGCAAGAGGAAGGCATTGATGCTATGGACTGGCCCGCCCGTTCCCCAGACCTGTATCCAATTGAGCACATCTGGGACATCATGTCTTGCTCCAAAAGTTTTTAATAAGAATATTTCATTCATTCAGATCTAGGATGTGTTATTTTAGTGTTTCCTTTATTTTTTTGAGCAGTGTATTTGTCACTTTTGCCTCTCTGGTAAGTCTCTTTGAAAGTTTCTGTTCGAAAGATGAAAGAGTGCCATACCCATGGGAGATGTGACTGGTTGGTTTCTTAATAGCTTGCTAGATTGATTGGTTGATTGACTGGTAACGGTGTGAGGGTCTGTTTATTGCAGTCATTGACTGTTTATTTGACTGATGAGTTGATTGATTGTTTCTCCCTATAGCTGGTGGAGCCCCTGACACCTAGTGGTACAGCCCCTAACCAGGCCCAGCTCCGCATCCTCAAAGAGACTGAACTCAAGAGGGTCAAGATACTGGGCTCGGGGGCCTTCGGCACCGTCTACAAGGTATCAATTTATCACATGCACTCCCGCAGCTACAACCACTTTTTTGCAAGTTAGAAATAAGGAGGAGTTTCAAGGTGGAGGTTGGGAGAGAGAGAATGATAGGGAGCCTGGGGAGATGGGGAGATGATATGAGGAAATAAGAATGGAAGGAAAGAGGGAGGGAGAGAGGAATGGAAGCAGACAGAGGAGAGTTGCCATAGGCATGTAGTAAGGATCACATGCAAATCCAGGTCAGGTCTGCTGTGACTCAAGCAGGAGAGAGGATAAGAGCAGAGAGATAGCCCTGAACTATGGTATTTATCACAGTGTAAGAGGTCTGAGCTACTGTATGTCTCACAGTGTAAGAGGTCTGAGCTACTGTATTTCTCACAGTGTAAGAGGTCTGAACTAGTGTGTGTCTCACAGTGTAAGAGGTCTGAGCTAGTGTATGTCTCACAGTGTAAGAGGTCTGAACTAGTGTATGTCTCACAGTGTAAGAGGTCTGAACTAGTGTGTGGCTCACAGTGTAAGAGGCCTGAACTAGTGTATGTCTATAAACCAGTGTCTGACTTTGTGACTCAGCAGCTGTGTAGTCTTACCTCCCCTATTCCCACTTCCCTTTTTTACAAATGTTTCTTGTTCCCTTCATGTAACTCACCTCTCCTGCCCTCCACCTCTCCTCTCCCTCTCCTCTCTCCTCTCCTATCATCCCATCTAACTTACTCCCCATCTCTCCACCCTCCTCTCCCCCTCTAATTTACCTCTCATCTCCTCTCCCCCTCTCTCCTCCTCTCCCCCCTCAGGGCATCTGGGTGCCGGAGGGTGAGACAGTGAAGATCCCGGTCGCCATCAAGATCCTGAACGAGGCAACGGGACCCAAGGCTAACGTGGAGTTCATGGATGTGAGTATTTTACTGGCTCCGTAGAGACCCCATACACTACACCACCACCGCCACACACCACAGGCTCACAGCGCCTATGGCTGACGACGGTACGATCCCCAGTCATTCATAAAACATTCAGCACTCTTTTATTTCAAAAGGAAAAATGGATGTCAAGAATCTAATGATGTTATCTACTACATGTGTGATGCAACCTCAGTGAAATCCCTCCTAGCAACCCATTTCCACTGTGTTTTAATCTCTTTCTATTACAACCTGGTTATATTTCTACTTTTATCAATCTTGCTTTGATGTGTGTAGACACGCGCGTGCATGTACGTTGTGTGTCTGGGTGGGTGTGTGTGTGGGTGGATGTGTGTGGGTGGGTGTGACACGTAGCACGTGTCTTAGAAGGCGATCTTAGTGATGGCCCCCAGGAGGAGCCAGAGGCAGGCTGGGTATTTCCCGCAGTGCATCATCAGCTGAGTGCCATGCTAATGAGCTTCCCCTTCCCTCGCTTCCTCCCTCCTATCTCTCTCCTCCTCTCATTATCCTCTTTTCTCCCCTCCTCTCTTCCCCTCTCCAAGAGAGGAATCAATGGGGCTCAGCAGACCTGGTTTCAAATACTATTTCAAATAAAAAATGAATTGCTTCACCCTGCCTGGAGTGGATTATTATATTGGTTCAATGGCATCAGACAGGCTAAATTAAGCACAGTATTTGAAATTCTTTTAAATATTAGTTGAACCCAGGTCCAGTGCTCTCTGCTGCCTTGGCTGGTGGGATAGCTGCCTGTCAACTGGAGGACAGCATGAGGGATGAAGGGGGAGGAGGACCTTCAGATGTCTTTGACTAAACAGGAGGGGTCAATGTGGAGAGGTAGGGGAGGGGAGACTCAGCCTGTGTTCCAAATGGCATCTTATTCACTATCACAGGAGGCTGCTGAGGACAGGATGGCTCATCATAATGGCTGGAATGGAGCTCCAGCCGATACCACTAGCCCATCCTCCCCAATTAAGGTGCCACCAGCCTCCTGTGTTCCCTAAATTGTTCCCTGCCCTATGGGCCCTGGTAAAAGGTAGTGCACTATAAAGGAAATAGGATGCCATTTGGGACGCAAACTCACACGGCTGGAGAGACAGGTATCAGACTGAGAAGACTTGAAGGAGCTGCCTCCCTCCTCTTTCATCCCTCCTCTTTCCTCTCTCCTATGTCCTCCCTCCTCTGTCCTCCCTCCTCTTTCCTCCCTCCTCTGTGCTCCATCTTCTGTCCTCTGTCCTCCCTTCTCTGTCCTCCATCTTCTGTCCTCTGTCCTCCCTTCTCTTTCCTCTCTCCTCTGTCCTCCCCCCTCTGTCCACCCTCCTCTGTCCTCCCTCCTCTGTCCTTCCTCCTCTATCCTCCCTTCTCTTTCCTCTCTCCTCTGTCCTCCCTCCTCTGTCCTCCCTACTCTTTCCTTCCTCCTCTGTCCTTCCTCCTCTGTCCTCTGTCCTCCCTCCTCTTTCCTCCCTCCTCTTTCCTCCCTCCTCTGTCCTCCCTCCTCTTTCCTCCCTCCTCTGTCCTCCCTCCTCTGTCCTCCCTCCTCTTTCCTCCCTCCTCTGTCCTCCCTCTTCTGTCCTCCCTCCTCTGTCCTCCCTCCTCTGTCCTCCCTCCTCTATCCTCCCTCCTCTGTCCTCCCTCCTCTGTCCTCCCTCCTCTTTCCTCCCTCCTCTGTCCTCCCTCCTCTGTCCTCCCTCCTCTTTCCTCCCTCCTCTGTCCTCCCTCCTCTGTCCTCCCTCCTCTTTCCTCCCTCCTCTGTCCTCCCTCCTCTATCCTCCCTCCTCTGTCCTCCCTCCTCTGTCCTCCCTCCTATATCCTCCCTCCTCTGTCCTCCCTCCTCTATCCTCCCTCCTCTGTCCTCCCTCCTCTGTCCTCCCTCCTCTGTCCTCCCTCCTCTGTCCTCCCTCCTCTGTCCTCCCTCCTCTATCCTCCCTCCTCTATCCTCCCTCCTCTATCCTCCCTCCTCTTTCCTCCCTCTTCTGTCCTCCATCTGCTCTCCTCCCTCCACCCTCCCTCTGCGCTTCTCCCTCCGTTCTCCTCCCTCCTCTATTCTCCCTCCTCTGTCCTCTCTCCTCTGTCCTCCCTCCTCTATCCTCCCTCCTCTATCCTCCCTCCTCTATCCTCCCTCCTCTTTTCTCCCTCCTCTTTTCTCCCTCCTCTTTTCTCCCTCCTCTGTCCTCTCTCCTCTGTCCTCTTTCCTCCCTCTTATGTCCTCCATCTGCTCTCCTCCCTCCACCCTCCTCCCTCTGCGCTTCTCCCTCCGTTCTCCTCCCTCCGATCTCCTCCCTCAGCTCTCCTCCCTCCCTGCCATGGAGGATTTAGGAAGAGGAGGCAGCACAGCTTCTTCATTTAAACAGCAATCAAAACGCAGTGGCACGTGTCTTCAGATTGGACGTGGAGACACACACGCACACACAGACACACACAACACACACACACACACACACGGACACACACAACACATGCACAAACAACACACATGCACACACACAACACACACACGGACCCACACGGACGTAGAGATGGCCCCTGGCGATGTTTGGCCAATGAGCAGCAGCCCTGTTTACTCCTGTAGCTAGCAGCATAGCAGGAGGATGAATACTCATTAATTAAGAAGACTGTCAACACCATGGTAGTCTAGACCACTGTTTGTGTGTGTGTGTGTGTGTGTGTGTGTGTGTGTGTGTGTGTGTGTGTGTGTGTGTGTGTGTGTGTGTGTGTGTGTGTGGTGCGTGCGCGTGCATGCATGTCTGTGTCCACACGCAGGTGGGTGAGTGTGTGTGTGCTCCTGCGTGTGTTACCGGCAGGGCACCAGAGTGAGTTATTCCTTTTGAAGGCCTAAGCACAGCTCTGGACCCTTCTTTATTTCTGCTATAATAAACCTAGTGGTCTAGACTGAGACAATGACATGTCATATCCCTCTCTCTGTTAATGGAGATGGTGTACCTAGTTTGGTTTGTTCAACTGTTTAGAAGACACATGTAGATGTAGACGACACATAGACGACACACGTAGACGACACGTAGACGACACACGTAGACGACACACGTAGTCGACACACGTAGACGACACAATTAGATGACACACGTAGTCGACACGTTGAAGACACGTAGACGACACAAGTAGACGACACAATTAGACGACACACGTAGACGACACAGGTAGACGACACACGTAGTCGACACGTTGAAGACACGTAGAAGACACACGTAGACGGCACGTAGACGACACGTAGACGACACGTAGACGACGACACACATGGGGACACACACAGAAGACACACGTAGACAACACACGTAGAAGACACACGTAGAAGACACACGTAGAAGACACAGGTAGAAGACACACGTAGTCGACACACGTAGACGTAACACCATAGAAGACACACATAGACGACACACGTAGATGACACACGTTGAAGAAACACGTAGAAGACACACGTAGACGACACACATAGACGACACACGTAGACGACACACGTTGAAGAAACACGTTGAAGACACACGTAGAAGACACACGTAGACGACACACGTAGACGACACACATAGACGACACACGTAGACGACACACGTAGAAGACACACGTAGAAGACACAGGTAGAAGACACACGTTGAAGACACACGTAGATGACACACGTAGACGACACACGTAGACGACACACATAGACGACACACGTAGAAGACACAGGTAGAAGACACACGCAGTCGACACACGTAGACGACACACATAGACGACACACGTAGAAGACACAGGTAGAAGACACACGCAGTCGACACACGTAGAAGACACACGTAGAAGACACACGTAGACGACACGCGTAGAAGAAACACGTAGAAGAAACACGCAGTCGACACACGTAGAAGAAACACGTAGAAGAAACACGTAGAAGACACACGTAGAAGAAACACGTAGACGACACACGTAGAAGACACGCGTAGAAGAAAAACGTAGAAGACACACGTAGAAGACACACGTAGAAGAAACACGTAGAAGACACACGTAGAAGAAACACGTAGAAGACACGCGTAGAAGAAAAACGTAGAAGACACACGTAGAAGACACACGTAGAAGACACACGTAGAAGAAACACGTAGAAGACACGCGTAGACGTAACACCATAGAAGACACACGTAGAAGAAACACGTAGAAGACACACGTAGAAGACACACGTAGAAGAAACACGTGGCGATGTTTGGCCAATGAGCAGCAGCCCTGTTTACTCCTGTAGCTAGCAGCATAGTAGGAGGATGAATACTCATTAATTAAGAAGACTGTCAACACCATGGTAGTCTAGACCACTGTTTGTGTGTGTGTGTGTGTGTGCGTGTGCGTGTGCGTGCATGCATGTCTGTGTCCACACGCAGGTGGGTGAGTGTGTGTGTGTGTGCGTGCGTGTGCGTGTGCGTGTGTGTGTGTGTGTGTGTGTGCGTGTGCGTGTGCGTGTGTGTGTGTGTGTGTGTGTGTGGTGCGTGCATGCATGTCTGTGTCCACACGCAGGTGGGTGAGTGTGTGTGTGCTCCTGCGTGTGTTACCGGCAGGGCACCAGAGTGAGTTATTCCTTTTGAAGGCCTAAGCACAGCTCTGGACCCTTCTTTATTTCTGCTATAATAAACCTAGTGGTCTAGACTGAGACAATGACATGTCATATCCCTCTCTCTGTTAATGGAGATGGTGTACCTAGTTTGGTTTGTTCAACTGTTTAGAAGACACATGTAGATGTAGACGACACATAGACGACACACGTAGACGACACGTAGACGACACACGTAGACGACACACGTAGTCGACACACGTAGACGACACAATTAGATGACACACGTAGTCGACACGTTGAAGACACGTAGACGACACAAGTAGACCACACAATTAGACGACACACGTAGACGACACAGGTAGACGACACACGTAGTCGACACGTTGAAGACACATAGAAGACACATGTAGAAGACACACGTAGAAGACACACGTAGACGACACGTAGACGACACGTAGACGACACGTAGACGACACGTAGACGACGACACACATGGAGAACACACACAGAAGACACACGTAGAAGACACACGTAGAAGACACACGTAGAAGACACACGTAGAAGACACAGGTAGAAGACACACGTAGAAGAAACATGTAGAAGACACACGTAGAAGACACACATAGATGACACACGTAGACGACACACGTAAACGTAACACTATAGAAGACACGTAGACGACACACGTAGACGACACACGTAGACGTAACACCATAGAAGACACGTAGACGACACACGTAGACGACACACGTAGACGACACACGTAGACGACACAAGTAGAAGACACATGTAGACGACACACGTAGACAACACACGTAGACGACAGACGTAGACGACACACGTAGACGTAACACCATAGAAGACACGTAGACGACACAAGTAGAAGACACATGTAGACGACACACGTAGACAACACACGTAGACGACACACGTAGACGACACACGTAGACGTAACACCATAGAAGACACGTAGACGACACACGTAGACGACACACGTAGATGACACACGTAGACGTAACACCATAGAAGACACGTAGACGACACACGTAGACGACACACGTAGACGTAACACCATAGAAGACACGTAGACGACACACGTAGACGACACACGTAGACGTAACACCATAGAAGACACGTAGACGACACACGTAGACGACACACGTAAACGACACACGTAGACGACACACGTAGACGTAACACCATAGAAGACACGTAGACGACACACGTAGACGACACACGTAGACGACACACGTAGACGTAACACCATAGAAGACACGTAGACGACACACGTAGACGACACACGTAGACGACACACGTAGACGTAACACCATAGAAGACACGTAGATGACACACGTAGACGACACACGTAGACGACACACGTAGATGACACATGTAGACGTAACACCATAGAAGACACGTAGATGACACACGTAGACGACACACGTAGACGACACACGTAGACAACACACGTAGACGACACACGTAAACGACACACGTAGACGACACACGTAGACGACACACGTAAACGACACACGTAGATGACACACGTAGACGTAACACCATAGAAGACACGTAGACGACACACGTAGACGACACACGTAGATGACACACGTAGACGTAACACCATAGAAGACACGTAGACGACACACGTAGACGACACACGTAGACGACACACGTAGACGTAACACCATAGAAGACACGTAGACGACACACGTAGACGACACACGTAAACGACACACGTAGATGACACACGTAGACGTAACACCATAGAAGACACGTAGACGACACACGTAGACGACACACGTAGATGACACACGTAGACGTAACACCATAGAAGACACGTAGACGACACACGTAGACGACACACGTAGACGTAACACCATAGAAGACACGTAGACGACCCATGTAGACGACACACGTAAACGACACACGTAGACGACACACGTAGACGACACACGTAGACACACACTGATGAACAATGGAATCCACACAGCGGAACGCTCACACTCATCAATGCAAACAGTAATAGGACACTACTGCGCATGCTAATATGTAGCATTAGGTTAGCAGTTCTCAGTCGTTGCATCATCGTGAACAAGATCATGTTGTCACTATACACATAACAAATTCAGAGCTATCAATATATAATGCTTGTGGGAATATGTTCAAGTATGTGTGTGTGTATTTTGTGTTTGTGCATGCTTTTGTCAAGTGTGTTTTTCTATTCTAAGCCTATGCTGTAGAATTATAGCTCCCCCCAGTACACACAGTCACACACAAAAATGATAGATGAACCTTTTTACCATGTAGATTTACAGGGGAGGAAGCTGTTATACAGGCAGGCTCAGTTAAAAGCAGACCGAGTGGCCCTTCTCTCCCCTTCTCTCACCTTCTCTGCCCTTCTCTCCCTCTGACAATGGCCCTGATTTAAGATCGTGGAGATGTAGGGCCTAAGATTGTAATCGATCTGCAGCTGATAACTAAGGACTGGATTATTCAAGTGCAGTGAAGCAGTGATCATAAATCCAATCTGTGTCTCAAACTGCACCCTATGCCCTTTGTTGTGCACTACTTATTTTTTTTACCAAAGCCCTGTGGGTTTCCATATGGGCCCTGGTCAAAGGTAGTGCACCATATAGGGAAAAGGGGGCCATTTGGCCTGCAGTCCCAACTCTCTCTCTGAGCCGTATGCACTATACTATACTTTCCTGCCTGCTCTCTCTGTATAACACCATTACTGTCATGGGATACAACGTGGCAATAGCCTGGTTGAATTTATGTTGTCTTTGTGTGTGGGGTTGTGAGGTTGGCTGTACTGCTGGTGGCTGTGAGTGCTAGTGTGTATGTATCTTGTGAATTGGGTGATTAAATGTTGATATCTTTCTTGCTCGTACATGTGCTGCTCATCAGTTAAACCAAATGGAATAATGCATGATTTGAACGAACGCAAAGGACATTTCAGTCCTTATACAGCCCTAATAGGACAACCCTTACCCCCTGACGTACAGCAGTGTATGTGGGCAGCAGGTAGCGTAGCGGATAGAGTGCTGGGCCAGTAACCGAAAGGATGCTATGGTTCGAATCTCCGACCCGACAAGATGAAAAATCGGTCAATCTGCTCTTGAGCAAGGCACTTAACCCTATTTACTCCAGGGATGCCGTCAATAATGGCTGATCCCTGGCCGTGACCCCACTCTCCGAAGGTGTCTCACAGATATGCAAAAAACACACTTCCATTTCACAACACACACTTGTACACATGTGAGACAGGACAAATATAGGCACCCCCTATGGTTCAAATGTATTAGAATATATGGTCTCCTTGTGTGCCTGAGTCCCTGTGTGTGTTCCCCAGGAGGCTCTGATCATGGCTAGCATGGAGCACCCCCACCTGGTCCGTCTCCTGGGGGTCTGCCTGAGCCCCACCATCCAGCTGGTCACCCAGCTCATGCCTCACGGCTGTCTGCTCGACTATGTCCATGAACACAAGGACAACATCGGCTCCCAGCTGTTGCTCAACTGGTGTGTTCAGATCGCCAAGGTAGGACTCACCTGGGTTAAAACTTGTATGGGGGTTCGAGCACCGTCAGCCACTTTCTGTCTGTGCCCCTGTTTCATGGGTATCTACTACTATACATACCCACTGTGACTGTTCTGTCATTAAAATGATCAAATACGAAAAGGTGTTAAGAATGTCAAACATATCGCTATGGAATATCCATTTACCATTATATGCATGTTTGAGGGAGTTTTGAAATCCCTCTCACAGCCTTTACAGTAAC